>NC_134854.1:43790848-43875848 GCF_049852395.1 Peromyscus maniculatus bairdii
TCCATCCATTGAACCATCCAAACATCCATCCATCCAACTTTCCATCCATACACTCATCCATCCCACTCATCCATCCATCCATCCACCATCCATCCTCCACCCATCCCATCCATCCATGCATCCATCCATCCATTCATCCAACCAAACATCCATTGAACCATCCATCCATCCATCCATCACAAACATCCATCCATGCATTCATCCTCCCATTCGTCCATCCATCGACTCATCCATCCATGCACCCGTCCATCCATCCATCCATTCATCCAACCAAACATCCATCCATCTATCCATCCATCCATTCATCCAACCAAACATCCATCCATTCATCAAACCATCCAAACATCCAAACATCCATCCAACCATCCAACCATCCATTCATCCATCCATCCATCTATCCATCCATCCATTCATTGATCCATCCAACCATCCATCCATCCATCCATTGATCCATCCAACCATCCAACCATCCATTCATCCATTCATCCAACCATCCATCCATCCATCGATCCATCCATCCATCCATTGATCCATCCAACCATCCATCCATCCAAACATCATCCATGCATCCATCCCAGCCGTAGCAGGCTACCTCCAAGCCACCTAAGAAATGCACTCGGCAGGAGAAAGGTAAAAACAGCCATCCTGCTCATGAAATACAGCAGGAACAGGTGGACAGAGTCCTGGAGCCATGCAGATAAGGAGCCGGTCAGAGGGGTTTTGGGACAAGGCTGGGGTCTTGGCTGGGTAAAGCCCCACCACCACCGCCCACCCGAGGCCTCCCACTTGGTGCCATCCTCAAGACCACTGCTGGCAGGCAGGAAGAGCCACCGAGGTGGTCAATGAGCTGGGCAAGGCCAGTGCAGAGCTATGGACAAAGAATGGGCTTCACCCCCCCGCCCCCACCAATCACACGTGTCAACACTGGCAGAGACTCTGGGAGACGTTAGATAGACACACAAACAAACAACAAACAAAACACAACCCAAACAGAAAACCCACAGAGTTGAGCTTTGTATTCAAAGGTTGCCAAACTTGACAGGTTTGCAAGCCAGCTCCATCCCTCTTGGTTGAGGTGGACTCAGGCTCCCTTTTGCTCCCCTTGCTTCCCTCCTACCAATTTGCTGTGGTTTGTGTGACAATCATCTCCAGTAAGGCAGACAAGGCAGGGGTCAAAGTACCTGCCTGGAACTTACTAAGCCTGAAAATAGAAGGGCGGTGGTGGTGGTGGTGGTGGTGGCGGTGGTGGGTGTGGTGGTGGTGGTGGTGGTGGTGGTGATGTGGTGACTATTACTATTATTACCTTTATTATTATTATTATTATTATTATTATTATTATTATTATTATTATTATTATTCCCGGTATTTATATTTAAAGAAAAGCAAGAAGGAGTAAGTAGTTCCCCAGATCGCTGCCCCCCAAACTGTCCCCACCTCCACCTCCACCCCCAGGCCAACCCTCAACCCGGGCCCTTTCGCCAGAGTTGGAGCCAGGGAGCTGCTGCAGTTTGGAAAAGAAGGCCGGTGGAGCACCGGGCGTGCGAGGAGAGTTGCGTCCCAGCGTGCGTCCCTCTGTCCCGCTTGCTTGCTGGTGGTCCAGGGAAGGAAGAGGAGTCAGGTCTGGGCTCGCGTGGGCTCGCGTGGGTTCGCGTGGGCTCGGAAGGCGCCGGTCGAAGAAAGGGCGTGATGGTGAGACTGGGGGTATCCCGAGGGGGCGGGCCGGGTTGAGCTGCAGATGTGGAGAGCGGGGGACGGAGTGGAGAGGAGGCGGTGGTTCGTGCGTGTGTGTCGGGAGCGGCTCCGGTGGTGAGGGTCCGCGAGCGTCGGTGTTGAGGGCGAAGGGTGTGGGCAGGGTTGTGCGGGTGTGCAAAGAAAGAGAGAGTCTCGGGCAGGGTCCGACTGTGGCCGGGTGCACAGGCGGGCGAGTTGGAAAAGTGAAGCGGGGCAGTGAGGAGGAGAAAAAAATGTGTAGCCCAGGCTGGCCTCGAACTCGTGATCCTCCTGCCTCCGCCTCCTTCAGCAAATCCTACCGGCGTGCGCCACCACCACCGGCGACAGCACAACGCGATTCGGACCTACTCGAACCTCACACGTGATGACGAAAACAACACAGACACGCCCCCAGCCGCAAGACTCCGCCCCCCAGCCCTGCTCTCACCCCCGGGACACTCACAACGCACTCGCCCCACACACACCCGACCCAACCCGAAACACCTCTCACAACAAACAACACTCGCTCCCTCCTTGCACGCAACGCAAACACAAACACAAACGCACGCACCCACACCACGTCCCAAACCCTCCGGCCGAACGCCCTACACCCGGCGCCCCCTTTTGGCTCACTCATCGCCCGGGACGCCGGCGCGAGGGCGACCCCTGGCGGCCGCACCGGGAACCCACACTCACCGCCCCACAGCGCCCGCCCCCGGCACCCCGTCCACCCAGCTTGCCAAGGGACCCCTCCTTCCGCCCGCCCGCCCGACGCCCCGACACCGGACTCCCTTCGCTCTCCTCCCAACGCCCGCTCCTCACTGCGAGCAAAACCAAGGCCTCCAACTCGGGACCGTCGCCCGCCTTCTTCGCCACGGGCCGCTGGGCTCACCGCCGGCTCAAGCCCTCTGGCCCCCTCCCAAACCCACCCCACCCAACCCACTCCCCAAGGAACACACCCACCCAACCCCCTGACCTTACTCCTCCACACCTTCTCCGGGGAGCCGGGAGGCTCGGCGGGAGCACTCCGTACCCCAAACTCTAGGTTCCCCTCCACCCGTGCTTTCGGGACTACCACGAGTCAAATACTGGCTGCATGGCTGCCTGGCTGCGTGACTGCGAGGACCTATCCGGGGGAGGGCGAGTGGGTGGGTGCCCTGCACCTGGACACTCTGCTAGGGACCGCCAGGTGAGCGAGCGAACGAGCGAGCACCCCGTGACACACCCTAGAAGACACCTCTCGCTCTATCCCACTCCCCTACTGGTGATTTGCCAAAGATAGAAATGGGGAGTTGGTAAAGTGGGGTCTCCCACCTGTAATTCCTGCAGGCAGGTGGAGGGAGAGGCAGGAGGATGAACTAAAATTCTGTACCAGCTGGGTCTAAACAGTGTTGCAGCAAGATCCAGGAAGGCAAAAGCAGTAGGTATTGAGGCCTTCGATCCTAAACAAACCATACCTAACCAAACCAAAGCGAAAGAAGCCAGTGAATCTATCAATATGAACGGTGAAGAAAGCTCAAGAGGCTGAAGATGGGCTTGAGAGGAAGAGGGGTCTAAGTGGCAGAGCTGGTAGCCAGACATCAGGTGATGGGCGACTTGGAGGAGGAGAAGGAGGAGGAGGAGAGAGGAGGAGGAGGAGGAGGAGGAGGAGGAGGAGGAGGAGGAGGAGGAGGAGGAGGAGGAGGAGGAGGAGGAGGAGGAGGAGGGAATACGGTGGAAACGGAGAGAGAGGTGAACACAGGCACTGGAAGAGAGGTAGGACTCCTACCCTTTCTCGATCCCACCAACCCACCCACTCCATCCACTCCCCCACCCCACACACTCCCCATGCCTCTTCCCTCTTTGGCTCCTGTTCAGAGAAAGATGGCCTGAAAACACCCCTCAGATCTGTTCTTCTTTCCTCTCCTGCCGGAAGCCTGGGGCCCATCACGAGCCCACCTTGACCTCAGCCAGTGTCCAGGGCCAGGAGCCGGCACCTCCACTTGGGGACTTTCACAAGACAGAGACTTGACTGGGGAGGGGGCTCGCTGCAAACACAGGGACCGGCAGAGGGATGGTCAGGCTGAGGTCAGAAAGAAATCTGGCTGGGCACCCCTCACAAGTCGGTGTTGGTTCCAACTTCCAGACCCTGACACCACCGGGCAATGGACTTTAGGCGTACAGAACAAGCCCGGCATGATTTTGCAAACAGCCTTCATGGTGAGAGATAATTAAAACAGCCTCACGTGTACCACAAAGCCTGTGATTTGTTGACGTCGAAACTCTTTTGCAAATTACATACGACCACTCTCAAAGAGATGGGTTCCCATGGCTGGGAAACAATGCTCATGAGCCAGGGCAGCCGCACACATGCTGTGGGTCTACAGTCTGTTTGGGGGGCGGGGTGTTGCTGGAGGGCTTCTCTCCAGGTTCCACCAAGCCCCACAGTCCCACAATCCACATATAAAATAATCACTCAGACGCTTATATCACTTATAACCTACTTTTAAAGAACAACTTGTTTAAAATGTTTTACATTGGTATAGATTTTAGTTTATTGATACAAACTTGAAGTTAATTTTGTTATGCTGTATATATATATATATATATATAGATAGATATTTCTATTCTTGTTTGAGGTATTATGTTTATGTAACTCATTTACAATTGTAATGGATAATTAAAAATAGATTAATAATTAGTTATCTATGATAATCATATTTGTAGCCATGCTAGTTAAGTCTTCTAGGTATACATAGATATATTTCAGATAGATAGGTAACCTTCAAACACTTCATAGACCTAGAGAATATGGCATTTAAATAACTTAGAATTCTGTTGACATGAGACACAATTGCTCCTAGCTGCACCAATTTGATCCCGAGAGAATGTTGGGCTTCTAAGACATTTCCATTTGGAAGTTTGTCTTCTTGGCACAAAATGGCCTACTGGGCCAAGAACTGCCCTTGCCTTGACGGCTGACAGTACGAATATAATGCTGTCCTTTCTGGACAAACGGGACACAAGGAAAGCCACCACTGTACTCTGCCAAGACAGGGTAAGATGGTCTTTCAGAATTCCTGCTTATGAAAATGGTCTGTCATATACTCTAGGCCTGTAGCCAATTTGAATGCACCAACAATGCTGAGAAACATCAGGTGACTGTCCAGGCTGCCAGCTGTCTTGGTCTACTCTTGCAAGATTCCCAAAAGTTGCTTGCATCCATCTACCATTTCTCAAGTACCATTATGTTCCTTCTCAGGTCTTTGATGTGGTTGAAGACTAGATAGTTGTAATTTCCTCAGTTATGATAAAAGATAAGTCAGATATAAAGCCTTAAACTCACAAATATAAGATAGATAGGACATCTTTAATATTGTAAATATAATTCTTGCTTGATAATTTTTTGTTATATGTAATTTTACCATGTTAAAGTTAAAACCTTCCTTTAAAAAAAAAAAAGAAGAAGAAGAAGAAGAAGAAAAGGGGAAGTGCTGTGGATATCATTCTATATAAATAAAACACTGATGGCCAGTGATCAGACAGGAAGTATAGGCAGGACAAGGAGAGAGGAGAATTGGGGAAACAGGAAGAAGGGGGAGAGACACTGCAGCCACCGCCAGGACAAGCAGCATGTAAAGACGCCGGTAAGCCACCAGCCACGGGGCAAGGTATAGATTTATAAAAATGGGTTAATTTAAGATAAAAGAACAGTTAGCGAGAGGCCTGCCACGGCCATACAGTTTATAAGTATTATAAGCGCCTGAGTGATTATTTTATACGTGGATTGTGGGACAGTGGGGCTTGGTGGAACCTGGATAGAAGCCCTCCAGCAACAGCGGGGGCTCTATGGACCCCTTCACATGGGTCACCTGAGACCCACAGATAACAAATTTATGTCAAGAACCATGACAGTAGTGACTGAGTCCCACATAAATGTGTCAAGAGTCAGGTGTGGCCTGCCCTACAAGGAGCACGGGGGTCACCCAGGCTCAGCTCCATTTGTAAAGTACAGGTGACATCTCCCATGAGGATGGCTTCCGTTGACCGAGACAGAAACAAGCTGAAAAAGGGCCTTGGAGGGAGGGTCTGGGATAAACACAATAGTCCCGGGGATTCAAGTGTGACCAGGCCCTCCCTACAGGGAGCACAGGTCACCGGGCTACTACCTACATCCATTCCCAGACTTCTGGGAGGAAGACAGGTACACATAAATCCCTTCAGTTGAAGAGACAAATCTATGTGCTTGATGTTTCCGCATTCTCTAGTGCTTCTCTGTAAGCTAAAAGACCTCGTGTCCTCTACACACTGCCTTTAGGACTCTGACCTCTCGAATGAATCTGCCTCCTCATTTGGTCCTTCCGTCCACCCCTCATCAATCCATCGATCCATCCATCCATCCATCCATCCATCTATGTTTGCATCAGTCCGACCGTCCATCCATGCATCAGTCCATCCATTCATCCAACCAAACATCCATCCGTCCACCATCCTGTTGCTGGAGGGTTTCTCTCCCGGTTCCCCAAGACCCGCAGTCCCACAATCCACTTATAAAATAATCACTCAGACGCTTCTATCACTTATAAACTGTATGGCCGTGGCACGCTTCTTGCTAACTGTTCTTTTATCTTAAATTAACCCATTTTTATAAATCTATACCTTGCCACGTGGCTGGTGGCTTACCGGCGTCTTTACATGCTGCTTATCCTGGCGGTGGCTGCAGTGTCTCTCCCTCCTTCCTGTTTCCCCAATTCTCCTCTCTCCTTGTCCCGCCTATACTTCCTGTCTGGTCACTGGCCATCAGTGTTTTAGTTATATAGAACGATATCCACAGCACCATCCACCATCCATCCATGCATTCATCCTTCCATCCATCCATCCAACCTAACATCCATCCATCCATCCATCCATCCATCCATCCATCCATCCATCCAACCTAATATCCATCCATGCATCCATGCATCCATGCATCCATCCAAACATTCATCCATCCATTGAACCATCCAAACATCCATCCATCCAACTTTCCATCCATACACTCATCCATCCACTCATCCATCCATCCATCCACCATCCATCCCTCCACCCATCCATCCATCCATGCATCCATCCATCCATTCATCCAACCAAACATCCATTGAACCATCCATCCATCCATCCATCCAAACATCCATCCATGCATTCATCCTCCCATTCGTCCATCCATCGACTCATCCATCCATGCACCCGTCCATCCATCCATCCATTCATCCAACCAAACATCCATCCATCTATCCATCCATCCATTCATCCAACCAAACATCCATCCATTCATCAAACCATCCAAACATCCAAACATCCATCCAACCATCCAACCATCCATTCATCCATCCATCCATCTATCCATCCATCCATTCATTGATCCATCCAACCATCCATCCATCCATCCATTGATCCATCCAACCATCCAACCATCCATTCATCCATTCATCCAACCATCCATCCATCCATCGATCCATCCATCCATCCATTGATCCATCCAACCATCCATCCATCCAAACATCCATCCATGCATCCATCCCCAGCCGTAGCAGGCTACCTCCAAGCCACCTAAGAAAATGCACTCGGCAGGAGAAAGGTAAAAACAGCCATCCTTGCTCATGAAATACAGCAGGAACAGGTGGACAGAGTCCTGGAGCCAATGCAGATAAGGAGCCGGGTCAGAGGGGTTTTGGGACAAGGCTGGGGTCTTGGCTGGGTAAAGCCCCACCACCACCGCCCACCCGAGGCCTCCCACTTGGTGCCATCCTCAAGACCACTGCTGGCAGGCAGGAAGAGCCACCGAGGTGGTCAATGAGCTGGGCAAGGCCAGTGCAGAGCTATGGACAAAGAATGGGCTTCACCCCCCCGCCCCCACCAATCACACGTGTCAACACTGGCAGAGACTCTGGGAGACGTTAGATAGACACACAAACAAACAACAAACAAAACACAACCCAAACAGAAAACCCACAGAGTTGAGCTTTGTATTCAAAGGTTGCCAAACTTGACAGGTTTGCAAGCCAGCTCCATCCCTCTTGGTTGAGGTGGACTCAGGCTCCCTTTTGCTCCCCTTGCTTCCCTCCTACCAATTTGCTGTGGTTTGTGTGACAATCATCTCCAGTAAGGCAGACAAGGCAGGGGTCAAAGTACCTGCCTGGAACTTACTAAGCCTGAAAATAGAAGGGCGGTGGTGGTGGTGGTGGTGGTGGCGGTGGTGGGTGTGGTGGTGGTGGTGGTGGTGGTGGTGATGGTGGTGACTATTACTATTATTACCTTTATTATTATTATTATTATTATTATTATTATTATTATTATTATTATTCCCGGTATTTATATTTAAAGAAAAGCAAGAAGGAGTAAGTAGTTCCCCAGATCGCTGCCCCCCAAACTGTCCCCACCTCCACCTCCACCCCCAGGCCAACCCTCAACCCCGGGCCCTTTCGCCAGAGTTGGAGCCAGGGAGCTGCTGCAGTTTGGAAAAGAAGGCCGGTGGAGCACCGGGCGTGCGAGGAGAAGTTGCGTCCCAGCGTGCGTCCCTCTGTCCCGCTTGCTTGCTGGTGGTCCAGGGAAGGAAGAGGAGTCAGGTCTGGGCTCGCGTGGGCTCGCGTGGGTTCGCGTGGGCTCGGAAGGCGCCGGTCGAAGAAAGGCGTGATGGTGAGACTGGGGTATCCCGAGGGGCGGGCCGGGTTGAGCTGCAGATGTGGAGAGCGGGGGACGGAGTGGAGAGGAGGCGGTGGTTCGTGCGTGTGTCGGGAGCGGCTCCGGTGGTGAGGGTCGCGAGCGTCGGTGTTGAGGGCGAAGGGTGTGGGCAGGGTTGTGCGGGTGTGCAAAGAAAGAGAGAGTCTCGGGCAGGGTCCGACTGTGGCCGGGTGCACAGGCGGGCGAGTTGGAAAAGTGAAGCGGGGCAGTGAGGAGGAGAAAAAAATGTGTAGCCCAGGCTGGCCTCGAACTCGTGATCCTCCTGCCTCCGCCTCCTTCAGCAAATCCTACCGGCGTGCGCCACCACCACCGGCGACAGCACAACGCGATTCGGACCTACTCGAACCTCACACGTGATGACGAAAACAACACAGACACGCCCCCAGCCGCAAGACTCCGCCCCCCAGCCCTGCTCTCACCCCCGGGACACTCACAACGCACTCGCCCCACACACACCCGACCCAACCCGAAACACCTCTCACAACAAACAACACTCGCTCCCTCCTTGCACGCAACGCAAACACAAACACAAACGCACGCACCCACACCACGTCCCAAACCCTCCGGCCGAACGCCCTACACCCGGCGCCCCCTTTTGGCTCACTCATCGCCCGGGACGCCGGCGCGAGGGCGACCCCTGGCGGCCGCACCGGGAACCCACACTCACCGCCCCACAGCGCCCGCCCCCGGCACCCCGTCCACCCAGCTTGCCAAGGGACCCCTCCTTCCGCCCGCCCGCCCGACGCCCCGACACCGGACTCCCTTCGCTCTCCTCCCAACGCCCGCTCCTCACTGCGAGCAAAACCAAGGCCTCCAACTCGGGACCGTCGCCCGCCTTCTTCGCCACGGGCCGCTGGGCTCACCGCCGGCTCAAGCCCTCTGGCCCCCTCCCAAACCCACCCCACCCAACCCACTCCCCAAGGAACACACCCACCCAACCCCCTGACCTTACTCCTCCACACCTTCTCCGGGGAGCCGGGAGGCTCGGCGGGAGCACTCCGTACCCCAAACTCTAGGTTCCCCTCCACCCGTGCTTTCGGGACTACCACGAGTCAAATACTGGCTGCATGGCTGCCTGGCTGCGTGACTGCGAGGACCTATCCGGGGGAGGGCGAGTGGGTGGGTGCCCTGCACCTGGACACTCTGCTAGGGACCGCCAGGTGAGCGAGCGAACGAGCGAGCACCCCGTGACACACCCTAGAAGACACCTCTCGCTCTATCCCACTCCCCTACTGGTGATTTGCCAAAGATAGAAATGGGGAGTTGGTAAAGTGGGGTCTCCCACCTGTAATTCCTGCAGGCAGGTGGAGGGAGAGGCAGGAGGATGAACTAAAATTCTGTACCAGCTGGGTCTAAACAGTGTTGCAGCAAGATCCAGGAAGGCAAAAGCAGTAGGTATTGAGGCCTTCGATCCTAACCAAACCATACCTAACCAAACCAAAGCGAAAGAAGCCAGTGAATCTATCAATATGAACGGTGAAGAAAGCTCAAGAGGCTGAAGATGGGCTTGAGAGGAAGAGGGGTCTAAGTGGCAGAGCTGGTAGCCAGACATCAGGTGATGGGCGACTTGGAGGAGGAGAAGGAGGAGGAGGAGAAGGAGGAGGAGGAGGAGGAGGAGGAGGAGGAGGAGGAGGAGGAGGAGGAGGAGGAGGAGGAGGAGGAGGAGGAGGAGGAGGGAATACGGTGGAAACGGAGAGAGAGGTGAACACAGGCACTGGAAGAGAGGTAGGACTCCTACCCTTTCTCGATCCCACCAACCCACCCACTCCATCCACTCCCCCACCCCACACACTCCCCATGCCTCTTCCCTCTTTGGCTCCTGTTCAGAGAAAGATGGCCTGAAAACACCCCTCAGATCTGTTCTTCTTTCCTCTCCTGCCGGAAGCCTGGGGCCCATCACGAGCCCACCTTGACCTCAGCCAGTGTCCAGGGCCAGGAGCCGGCACCTCCACTTGGGGACTTTCACAAGACAGAGACTTGACTGGGGAGGGGGCTCGCTGCAAACACAGGGACCGGCAGAGGGATGGTCAGGCTGAGGTCAGAAAGAAATCTGGCTGGGCACCCCTCACAAGTCGGTGTTGGTTCCAACTTCCAGACCCTGACACCACCGGGCAATGGACTTTAGGCGTACAGAACAAGCCCGGCATGATTTTGCAAACAGCCTTCATGGTGAGAGATAATTAAAACAGCCTCACGTGTACCACAAAGCCTGTGATTTGTTGACGTCGAAACTCTTTTGCAAATTACATACGACCACTCTCAAAGAGATGGGTTCCCATGGCTGGGAAACAATGCTCATGAGCCAGGGCAGCCGCACACATGCTGTGGGTCTACAGTCTGTTTGGGGGGCGGGGTGTTGCTGGAGGGCTTCTCTCCAGGTTCCACCAAGCCCCACAGTCCCACAATCCACATATAAAATAATCACTCAGACGCTTATATCACTTATAACCTACTTTTAAAGAACAACTTGTTTAAAATGTTTTACATTGGTATAGATTTTAGTTTATTGATACAAACTTGAAGTTAATTTTGTTATGCTGTATATATATATATATATATAGATATATATTTCTATTCTTGTTTGAGGTATTATGTTTATGTAACTCATTTACAATTGTAATGGATAATTAAAAATAGATTAATAATTAGTTATCTATGATAATCATATTTGTAGCCATGCTAGTTAAGTCTTCTAGGTATACATAGATATATTTCAGATAGATAGGTAACCTTCAAACACTTCATAGACCTAGAGAATATGGCATTTAAATAACTTAGAATTCTGTTGACATGAGACACAATTGCTCCTGGCTGCACCAATTTGATCCCGAGAGAATGTTGGGCTTCTAAGACATTTCCATTTGGAAGTTTGTCTTCTTGGCACAAAATGGCCTACTGGGCCAAGAACTGCCCTTGCCTTGACGGCTGACAGTACGAATATAATGCTGTCCTTTCTGGACAAACGGGACACAAGGAAAGCCACCACTGTACTCTGCCAAGACAGGGTAAGATGGTCTTTCAGAATTCCTGCTTATGAAAATGGTCTGTCATATACTCTAGGCCTGTAGCCAATTTGAATGCACCAACAATGCTGAGAAACATCAGGTGACTGTCCAGGCTGCCAGCTGTCTTGGTCTACTCTTGCAAGATTCCCAAAAGTTGCTTGCATCCATCTACCATTTCTCAAGTACCATTATGTTCCTTCTCAGGTCTTTGATGTGGTTGAAGACTAGATAGTTGTAATTTCCTCAGTTATGATAAAAGATAAGTCAGATATAAAGCCTTAAACTCACAAATATAAGATAGATAGGACATCTTTAATATTGTAAATATAATTCTTGCTTGATAATTTTTTGTTATATGTAATTTTACCATGTTAAAGTTAAAACCTTCCTTTAAAAAAAAAAAAGAAGAAGAAGAAGAAGAAAAGGGGAAGTGCTGTGGATATCATTCTATATAAATAAAACACTGATGGCCAGTGATCAGACAGGAAGTATAGGCAGGACAAGGAGAGAGGAGAATTGGGGAAACAGGAAGAAGGGGGAGAGACACTGCAGCCACCGCCAGGACAAGCAGCATGTAAAGACGCCGGTAAGCCACCAGCCACGGGGCAAGGTATAGATTTATAAAAATGGGTTAATTTAAGATAAAAGAACAGTTAGCGAGAGGCCTGCCACGGCCATACAGTTTATAAGTATTATAAGCGCCTGAGTGATTATTTTATACGTGGATTGTGGGACAGTGGGGCTTGGTGGAACCTGGATAGAAGCCCTCCAGCAACAGCGGGGGCTCTATGGACCCCTTCACATGGGTCACCTGAGACCCACAGATAACAAATTTATGTCAAGAACCATGACAGTAGTGACTGAGTCCCACATAAATGTGTCAAGAGTCAGGTGTGGCCTGCCCTACAAGGAGCACGGGGGTCACCCAGGCTCAGCTCCATTTGTAAAGTACAGGTGACATCTCCCATGAGGATGGCTTCCGTTGACCGAGACAGAAACAAGCTGAAAGAGGGCCTTGGAGGGAGGGTCTGGGATAAACACAATAGTCCCGGGGATTCAAGTGTGACCAGGCCCTCCCTACAGGGAGCACAGGTCACCGGGCTACTACCTACATCCATTCCCAGACTTCTGGGAGGAAGACAGGTACACATAAATCCCTTCAGTTGAAGAGACAAATCTATGTGCTTGATGTTTCCGCATTCTCTAGTGCTTCTCTGTAAGCTAAAAGACCTCGTGTCCTCTACACACTGCCTTTAGGACTCTGACCTCTCGAATGAATCTGCCTCCTCATTTGGTCCTTCCGTCCACCCCTCATCAATCCATCGATCCATCCATCCATCCATCCATCCATCTATGTTTGCATCAGTCCGACCGTCCATCCATGCATCAGTCCATCCATTCATCCAACCAAACATCCATCCGTCCACCATCCTGTTGCTGGAGGGTTTCTCTCCCGGTTCCCCAAGACCCGCAGTCCCACAATCCACTTATAAAATAATCACTCAGACGCTTCTATCACTTATAAACTGTATGGCCGTGGCACGCTTCTTGCTAACTGTTCTTTTATCTTAAATTAACCCATTTTTATAAATCTATACCTTGCCACGTGGCTGGTGGCTTACCGGCGTCTTTACATGCTGCTTATCCTGGCGGTGGCTGCAGTGTCTCTCCCTCCTTCCTGTTTCCCCAATTCTCCTCTCTCCTTGTCCCGCCTATACTTCCTGTCTGGTCACTGGCCATCAGTGTTTTAGTTATATAGAACGATATCCACAGCACCATCCACCATCCATCCATGCATTCATCCTTCCATCCATCCATCCAACCTAACATCCATCCATCCATCCATCCATCCATCCATCCATCCATCCAACCTAATATCCATCCATGCATCCATGCATCCATGCATCCATCCAAACATTCATCCATCCATTGAACCATCCAAACATCCATCCATCCAACTTTCCATCCATACACTCATCCATCCACTCATCCATCCATCCATCCACCATCCATCCCTCCACCCATCCATCCATCCATGCATCCATCCATCCATTCATCCAACCAAACATCCATTGAACCATCCATCCATCCATCCATCCAAACATCCATCCATGCATTCATCCTCCCATTCGTCCATCCATCGACTCATCCATCCATGCACCCGTCCATCCATCCATCCATTCATCCAACCAAACATCCATCCATCTATCCATCCATCCATTCATCCAACCAAACATCCATCCATTCATCAAACCATCCAAACATCCAAACATCCATCCAACCATCCAACCATCCATTCATCCATCCATCCATCTATCCATCCATCCATTCATTGATCCATCCAACCATCCATCCATCCATCCATTGATCCATCCAACCATCCAACCATCCATTCATCCATTCATCCAACCATCCATCCATCCATCGATCCATCCATCCATCCATTGATCCATCCAACCATCCATCCATCCAAACATCCATCCATGCATCCATCCCCAGCCGTAGCAGGCTACCTCCAAGCCACCTAAGAAAATGCACTCGGCAGGAGAAAGGTAAAAACAGCCATCCTTGCTCATGAAATACAGCAGGAACAGGTGGACAGAGTCCTGGAGCCAATGCAGATAAGGAGCCGGGTCAGAGGGGTTTTGGGACAAGGCTGGGGTCTTGGCTGGGTAAAGCCCCACCACCACCGCCCACCCGAGGCCTCCCACTTGGTGCCATCCTCAAGACCACTGCTGGCAGGCAGGAAGAGCCACCGAGGTGGTCAATGAGCTGGGCAAGGCCAGTGCAGAGCTATGGACAAAGAATGGGCTTCCCCCCCCGCCCCCACCAATCACACGTGTCAACACTGGCAGAGACTCTGGGAGACGTTAGATAGACACACAAACAAACAACAAACAAAACACAACCCAAACAGAAAACCCACAGAGTTGAGCTTTGTATTCAAAGGTTGCCAAACTTGACAGGTTTGCAAGCCAGCTCCATCCCTCTTGGTTGAGGTGGACTCAGGCTCCCTTTTGCTCCCCTTGCTTCCCTCCTACCAATTTGCTGTGGTTTGTGTGACAATCATCTCCAGTAAGGCAGACAAGGCAGGGGTCAAAGTACCTGCCTGGAACTTACTAAGCCTGAAAATAGAAGGGCGGTGGTGGTGGTGGTGGTGGTGGCGGTGGTGGGTGTGGTGGTGGTGGTGGTGGTGACTATTACTATTATTACCTTTATTATTATTATTATTATTATTATTATTATTATTATTATTATTATTATTCCCGGTATTTATATTTAAAGAAAAGCAAGAAGGAGTAAGTAGTTCCCCAGATCGCTGCCCCCCAAACTGTCCCCACCTCCACCTCCACCCCCAGGCCAACCCTCAACCCCGGGCCCTTTCGCCAGAGTTGGAGCCAGGGAGCTGCTGCAGTTTGGAAAAGAAGGCCGGGTGGAGCACCGGGCGTGCGAGGAGAAGTTGCGTCCCAGCGTGCGTCCCTCTGTCCCGCTTGCTTGCTGGTGGTCCAGGGAAGGAAGAGGAGTCAGGTCTGGGCTCGCGTGGGCTCGCGTGGGTTCGCGTGGGCTCGGAAGGCGCCGGTCGAAGAAAGGCGTGATGGTGAGACTGGGGTATCCCGAGGGGCGGGCCGGGTTGAGCTGCAGATGTGGAGAGCGGGGGACGGAGTGGAGAGGAGGCGGTGGTTCGTGCGTGTGTCGGGAGCGGCTCCGGTGGTGAGGGTCGCGAGCGTCGGTGTTGAGGGTGAAGGGTGTGGGCAGGGTTGTGCGGGTGTGCAAAGAAAGAGAGAGTCTCGGGCAGGGTCCGACTGTGGCCGGGTGCACAGGCGGGCGAGTTGGAAAAGTGAAGCGGGGCAGTGAGGAGGAGAAAAAAATGTGTAGCCCAGGCTGGCCTCGAACTCGTGATCCTCCTGCCTCCGCCTCCTTCAGCAAATCCTACCGGCGTGCGCCACCACCACCGGCGACAGCACAACGCGATTCGGACCTACTCGAACCTCACACGTGATGACGAAAACAACACAGACACGCCCCCAGCCGCAAGACGCCGCCCCCCAGCCCTGCTCTCACCCCCGGGACACTCACAACGCACTCGCCCCACACACACCCGACCCAACCCGAAACACCTCTCACAACAAACAACACTCGCTCCCTCCTTGCACGCAACGCAAACACAAACACAAACGCACGCACCCACACCACGTCCCAAACCCTCCGGCCGAACGCCCTACACCCGGCGCCCCCTTTTGGCTCACTCATCGCCCGGGACGCCGGCGCGAGGGCGACCCCTGGCGGCCGCACCGGGAACCCACACTCACCGCCCCACAGCGCCCGCCCCCGGCACCCCGTCCACCCAGCTTGCCAAGGGACCCCTCCTTCCGCCCGCCCGCCCGACGCCCCGACACCGGACTCCCTTCGCTCTCCTCCCAACGCCCGCTCCTCACTGCGAGCAAAACCAAGGCCTCCAACTCGGGACCGTCGCCCGCCTTCTTCGCCACGGGCCGCTGGGCTCACCGCCGGCTCAAGCCCTCTGGCCCCCTCCCAAACCCACCCCACCCAACCCACTCCCCAAGGAACACACCCACCCAACCCCCTGACCTTACTCCTCCACATCTTCTCCGGGGAGCCGGGAGGCTCGGCGGGAGCACTCCGTACCCCAAACTCTAGGTTCCCCTCCACCCGTGCTTTCGGGACTACCACGAGTCAAATACTGGCTGCATGGCTGCCTGGCTGCGTGACTGCGAGGACCTATCCGGGGGAGGGCGAGTGGGTGGGTGCCCTGCACCTGGACACTCTGCTAGGGACCGCCAGGTGAGCGAGCGAACGAGCGAGCACCCCGTGACACACCCTAGAAGACACCTCTCGCTCTATCCCACTCCCCTACTGGTGATTTGCCAAAGATAGAAATGGGGAGTTGGTAAAGTGGGGTCTCCCACCTGTAATTCCTGCAGGCAGGTGGAGGGAGAGGCAGGAGGATGAACTAAAATTCTGTACCAGCTGGGTCTAAACAGTGTTGCAGCAAGATCCAGGAAGGCAAAAGCAGTAGGTATTGAGGCCTTCGATCCTAAACAAACCATACCTAACCAAACCAAAGCGAAAGAAGCCAGTGAATCTATCAATATGAACGGTGAAGAAAGCTCAAGAGGCTGAAGATGGGCTTGAGAGGAAGAGGGGTCTAAGTGGCAGAGCTGGTAGCCAGACATCAGGTGATGGGCGACTTGGAGGAGGAGAAGGAGGAGGAGGAGAAGGAGGAGGAGGAGGAGGAGGAGGAGGAGGAGGAGGAGGAGGAGGAGGAGGAGGAGGAGGAGGAGGAGGAGGAGGGAATACGGTGGAAACGGAGAGAGAGGTGAACACAGGCACTGGAAGAGAGGTAGGACTCCTACCCTTTCTCGATCCCACCAACCCACCCACTCCATCCACTCCCCCACCCCACACACTCCCCATGCCTCTTCCCTCTTTGGCTCCTGTTCAGAGAAAGATGGCCTGAAAACACCCCTCAGATCTGTTCTTCTTTCCTCTCCTGCCGGAAGCCTGGGGCCCATCACGAGCCCACCTTGACCTCAGCCAGTGTCCAGGGCCAGGAGCCGGCACCTCCACTTGGGGACTTTCACAAGACAGAGACTTGACTGGGGAGGGGGCTCGCTGCAAACACAGGGACCGGCAGAGGGATGGTCAGGCTGAGGTCAGAAAGAAATCTGGCTGGGCACCCCTCACAAGTCGGTGTTGGTTCCAACTTCCAGACCCTGACACCACCGGGCAATGGACTTTAGGCGTACAGAACAAGCCCGGCATGATTTTGCAAACAGCCTTCATGGTGAGAGATAATTAAAACAGCCTCACGTGTACCACAAAGCCTGTGATTTGTTGACGTCGAAACTCTTTTGCAAATTACATACGACCACTCTCAAAGAGATGGGTTCCCATGGCTGGGAAACAATGCTCATGAGCCAGGGCAGCCGCACACATGCTGTGGGTCTACAGTCTGTTTGGGGGGCGGGGTGTTGCTGGAGGGCTTCTCTCCAGGTTCCACCAAGCCCCACAGTCCCACAATCCACATATAAAATAATCACTCAGACGCTTATATCACTTATAACCTACTTTTAAAGAACAACTTGTTTAAAATGTTTTACATTGGTATAGATTTTAGTTTATTGATACAAACTTGAAGTTAATTTTGTTATGCTGTATATATATATATATATATATAGATAGATATTTCTATTCTTGTTTGAGGTATTATGTTTATGTAACTCATTTACAATTGTAATGGATAATTAAAAATAGATTAATAATTAGTTATCTATGATAATCATATTTGTAGCCATGCTAGTTAAGTCTTCTAGGTATACATAGATATATTTCAGATAGATAGGTAACCTTCAAACACTTCATAGACCTAGAGAATATGGCATTTAAATAACTTAGAATTCTGTTGACATGAGACACAATTGCTCCTAGCTGCACCAATTTGATCCCGAGAGAATGTTGGGCTTCTAAGACATTTCCATTTGGAAGTTTGTCTTCTTGGCACAAAATGGCCTACTGGGCCAAGAACTGCCCTTGCCTTGACGGCTGACAGTACGAATATAATGCTGTCCTTTCTGGACAAACGGGACACAAGGAAAGCCACCACTGTACTCTGCCAAGACAGGGTAAGATGGTCTTTCAGAATTCCTGCTTATGAAAATGGTCTGTCATATACTCTAGGCCTGTAGCCAATTTGAATGCACCAACAATGCTGAGAAACATCAGGTGACTGTCCAGGCTGCCAGCTGTCTTGGTCTACTCTTGCAAGATTCCCAAAAGTTGCTTGCATCCATCTACCATTTCTCAAGTACCATTATGTTCCTTCTCAGGTCTTTGATGTGGTTGAAGACTAGATAGTTGTAATTTCCTCAGTTATGATAAAAGATAAGTCAGATATAAAGCCTTAAACTCACAAATATAAGATAGATAGGACATCTTTAATATTGTAAATATAATTCTTGCTTGATAATTTTTTGTTATATGTAATTTTACCATGTTAAAGTTAAAACCTTCCTTTAAAAAAAAAAAAGAAGAAGAAGAAGAAGAAGAAAAGGGGAAGTGCTGTGGATATCATTCTATATAAATAAAACACTGATGGCCAGTGATCAGACAGGAAGTATAGGCAGGACAAGGAGAGAGGAGAATTGGGGAAACAGGAAGAAGGGGGAGAGACACTGCAGCCACCGCCAGGACAAGCAGCATGTAAAGACGCCGGTAAGCCACCAGCCACGGGGCAAGGTATAGATTTATAAAAATGGGTTAATTTAAGATAAAAGAACAGTTAGCGAGAGGCCTGCCACGGCCATACAGTTTATAAGTATTATAAGCGCCTGAGTGATTATTTTATACGTGGATTGTGGGACAGTGGGGCTTGGTGGAACCTGGATAGAAGCCCTCCAGCAACAGCGGGGGCTCTATGGACCCCTTCACATGGGTCACCTGAGACCCACAGATAACAAATTTATGTCAAGAACCATGACAGTAGTGACTGAGTCCCACATAAATGTGTCAAGAGTCAGGTGTGGCCTGCCCTACAAGGAGCACGGGGGTCACCCAGGCTCAGCTCCATTTGTAAAGTACAGGTGACATCTCCCATGAGGATGGCTTCCGTTGACCGAGACAGAAACAAGCTGAAAAAGGGCCTTGGAGGGAGGGTCTGGGATAAACACAATAGTCCCGGGGATTCAAGTGTGACCAGGCCCTCCCTACAGGGAGCACAGGTCACCGGGCTACTACCTACATCCATTCCCAGACTTCTGGGAGGAAGACAGGTACACATAAATCCCTTCAGTTGAAGAGACAAATCTATGTGCTTGATGTTTCCGCATTCTCTAGTGCTTCTCTGTAAGCTAAAAGACCTCGTGTCCTCTACACACTGCCTTTAGGACTCTGACCTCTCGAATGAATCTGCCTCCTCATTTGGTCCTTCCGTCCACCCCTCATCAATCCATCGATCCATCCATCCATCCATCCATCCATCTATGTTTGCATCAGTCCGACCGTCCATCCATGCATCAGTCCATCCATTCATCCAACCAAACATCCATCCGTCCACCATCCTGTTGCTGGAGGGTTTCTCTCCCGGTTCCCCAAGACCCGCAGTCCCACAATCCACTTATAAAATAATCACTCAGACGCTTCTATCACTTATAAACTGTATGGCCGTGGCACGCTTCTTGCTAACTGTTCTTTTATCTTAAATTAACCCATTTTTATAAATCTATACCTTGCCACGTGGCTGGTGGCTTACCGGCGTCTTTACATGCTGCTTATCCTGGCGGTGGCTGCAGTGTCTCTCCCTCCTTCCTGTTTCCCCAATTCTCCTCTCTCCTTGTCCCGCCTATACTTCCTGTCTGGTCACTGGCCATCAGTGTTTTAGTTATATAGAACGATATCCACAGCACCATCCACCATCCATCCATGCATTCATCCTTCCATCCATCCATCCAACCTAACATCCATCCATCCATCCATCCATCCATCCATCCATCCATCCATCCAACCTAATATCCATCCATGCATCCATGCATCCATGCATCCATCCAAACATTCATCCATCCATTGAACCATCCAAACATCCATCCATCCAACTTTCCATCCATACACTCATCCATCCACTCATCCATCCATCCATCCACCATCCATCCCTCCACCCATCCATCCATCCATGCATCC
Source organism: Peromyscus maniculatus bairdii (assembly GCF_049852395.1). Classification (NCBI taxonomy): domain Eukaryota; kingdom Metazoa; phylum Chordata; class Mammalia; order Rodentia; family Cricetidae; genus Peromyscus; species Peromyscus maniculatus. The sequence continues at coordinate 43,810,957 of NC_134854.1, forward strand.
ATCCATCCATTCATCCAACCAAACATCCATTGAACCATCCATCCATCCATCCATCCAAACATCCATCCATGCATTCATCCTCCCATTCGTCCATCCATCGACTCATCCATCCATGCACCCGTCCATCCATCCATCCATTCATCCAACCAAACATCCATCCATCTATCCATCCATCCATTCATCCAACCAAACATCCATCCATTCATCAAACCATCCAAACATCCAAACATCCATCCAACCATCCAACCATCCATTCATCCATCCATCCATCTATCCATCCATCCATTCATTGATCCATCCAACCATCCATCCATCCATCCATTGATCCATCCAACCATCCAACCATCCATTCATCCATTCATCCAACCATCCATCCATCCATCGATCCATCCATCCATCCATTGATCCATCCAACCATCCATCCATCCAAACATCCATCCATGCATCCATCCCCAGCCGTAGCAGGCTACCTCCAAGCCACCTAAGAAAATGCACTCGGCAGGAGAAAGGTAAAAACAGCCATCCTTGCTCATGAAATACAGCAGGAACAGGTGGACAGAGTCCTGGAGCCAATGCAGATAAGGAGCCGGGTCAGAGGGGTTTTGGGACAAGGCTGGGGTCTTGGCTGGGTAAAGCCCCACCACCACCGCCCACCCGAGGCCTCCCACTTGGTGCCATCCTCAAGACCACTGCTGGCAGGCAGGAAGAGCCACCGAGGTGGTCAATGAGCTGGGCAAGGCCAGTGCAGAGCTATGGACAAAGAATGGGCTTCACCCCCCCGCCCCCACCAATCACACGTGTCAACACTGGCAGAGACTCTGGGAGACGTTAGATAGACACACAAACAAACAACAAACAAAACACAACCCAAACAGAAAACCCACAGAGTTGAGCTTTGTATTCAAAGGTTGCCAAACTTGACAGGTTTGCAAGCCAGCTCCATCCCTCTTGGTTGAGGTGGACTCAGGCTCCCTTTTGCTCCCCTTGCTTCCCTCCTACCAATTTGCTGTGGTTTGTGTGACAATCATCTCCAGTAAGGCAGACAAGGCAGGGGTCAAAGTACCTGCCTGGAACTTACTAAGCCTGAAAATAGAAGGGCGGTGGTGGTGGTGGTGGTGGTGGCGGTGGTGGGTGTGGTGGTGGTGGTGGTGGTGGTGGTGATGGTGGTGACTATTACTATTATTACCTTTATTATTATTATTATTATTATTATTATTATTATTATTATTATTATTCCCGGTATTTATATTTAAAGAAAAGCAAGAAGGAGTAAGTAGTTCCCCAGATCGCTGCCCCCCAAACTGTCCCCACCTCCACCTCCACCCCCAGGCCAACCCTCAACCCCGGGCCCTTTCGCCAGAGTTGGAGCCAGGGAGCTGCTGCAGTTTGGAAAAGAAGGCCGGTGGAGCACCGGGCGTGCGAGGAGAAGTTGCGTCCCAGCGTGCGTCCCTCTGTCCCGCTTGCTTGCTGGTGGTCCAGGGAAGGAAGAGGAGTCAGGTCTGGGCTCGCGTGGGCTCGCGTGGGTTCGCGTGGGCTCGGAAGGCGCCGGTCGAAGAAAGGCGTGATGGTGAGACTGGGGTATCCCGAGGGGCGGGCCGGGTTGAGCTGCAGATGTGGAGAGCGGGGGACGGAGTGGAGAGGAGGCGGTGGTTCGTGCGTGTGTCGGGAGCGGCTCCGGTGGTGAGGGTCGCGAGCGTCGGTGTTGAGGGCGAAGGGTGTGGGCAGGGTTGTGCGGGTGTGCAAAGAAAGAGAGAGTCTCGGGCAGGGTCCGACTGTGGCCGGGTGCACAGGCGGGCGAGTTGGAAAAGTGAAGCGGGGCAGTGAGGAGGAGAAAAAAATGTGTAGCCCAGGCTGGCCTCGAACTCGTGATCCTCCTGCCTCCGCCTCCTTCAGCAAATCCTACCGGCGTGCGCCACCACCACCGGCGACAGCACAACGCGATTCGGACCTACTCGAACCTCACACGTGATGACGAAAACAACACAGACACGCCCCCAGCCGCAAGACTCCGCCCCCCAGCCCTGCTCTCACCCCCGGGACACTCACAACGCACTCGCCCCACACACACCCGACCCAACCCGAAACACCTCTCACAACAAACAACACTCGCTCCCTCCTTGCACGCAACGCAAACACAAACACAAACGCACGCACCCACACCACGTCCCAAACCCTCCGGCCGAACGCCCTACACCCGGCGCCCCCTTTTGGCTCACTCATCGCCCGGGACGCCGGCGCGAGGGCGACCCCTGGCGGCCGCACCGGGAACCCACACTCACCGCCCCACAGCGCCCGCCCCCGGCACCCCGTCCACCCAGCTTGCCAAGGGACCCCTCCTTCCGCCCGCCCGCCCGACGCCCCGACACCGGACTCCCTTCGCTCTCCTCCCAACGCCCGCTCCTCACTGCGAGCAAAACCAAGGCCTCCAACTCGGGACCGTCGCCCGCCTTCTTCGCCACGGGCCGCTGGGCTCACCGCCGGCTCAAGCCCTCTGGCCCCCTCCCAAACCCACCCCACCCAACCCACTCCCCAAGGAACACACCCACCCAACCCCCTGACCTTACTCCTCCACACCTTCTCCGGGGAGCCGGGAGGCTCGGCGGGAGCACTCCGTACCCCAAACTCTAGGTTCCCCTCCACCCGTGCTTTCGGGACTACCACGAGTCAAATACTGGCTGCATGGCTGCCTGGCTGCGTGACTGCGAGGACCTATCCGGGGGAGGGCGAGTGGGTGGGTGCCCTGCACCTGGACACTCTGCTAGGGACCGCCAGGTGAGCGAGCGAACGAGCGAGCACCCCGTGACACACCCTAGAAGACACCTCTCGCTCTATCCCACTCCCCTACTGGTGATTTGCCAAAGATAGAAATGGGGAGTTGGTAAAGTGGGGTCTCCCACCTGTAATTCCTGCAGGCAGGTGGAGGGAGAGGCAGGAGGATGAACTAAAATTCTGTACCAGCTGGGTCTAAACAGTGTTGCAGCAAGATCCAGGAAGGCAAAAGCAGTAGGTATTGAGGCCTTCGATCCTAACCAAACCATACCTAACCAAACCAAAGCGAAAGAAGCCAGTGAATCTATCAATATGAACGGTGAAGAAAGCTCAAGAGGCTGAAGATGGGCTTGAGAGGAAGAGGGGTCTAAGTGGCAGAGCTGGTAGCCAGACATCAGGTGATGGGCGACTTGGAGGAGGAGAAGGAGGAGGAGGAGAAGGAGGAGGAGGAGGAGGAGGAGGAGGAGGAGGAGGAGGAGGAGGAGGAGGAGGAGGAGGAGGAGGAGGAGGGAATACGGTGGAAACGGAGAGAGAGGTGAACACAGGCACTGGAAGAGAGGTAGGACTCCTACCCTTTCTCGATCCCACCAACCCACCCACTCCATCCACTCCCCCACCCCACACACTCCCCATGCCTCTTCCCTCTTTGGCTCCTGTTCAGAGAAAGATGGCCTGAAAACACCCCTCAGATCTGTTCTTCTTTCCTCTCCTGCCGGAAGCCTGGGGCCCATCACGAGCCCACCTTGACCTCAGCCAGTGTCCAGGGCCAGGAGCCGGCACCTCCACTTGGGGACTTTCACAAGACAGAGACTTGACTGGGGAGGGGGCTCGCTGCAAACACAGGGACCGGCAGAGGGATGGTCAGGCTGAGGTCAGAAAGAAATCTGGCTGGGCACCCCTCACAAGTCGGTGTTGGTTCCAACTTCCAGACCCTGACACCACCGGGCAATGGACTTTAGGCGTACAGAACAAGCCCGGCATGATTTTGCAAACAGCCTTCATGGTGAGAGATAATTAAAACAGCCTCACGTGTACCACAAAGCCTGTGATTTGTTGACGTCGAAACTCTTTTGCAAATTACATACGACCACTCTCAAAGAGATGGGTTCCCATGGCTGGGAAACAATGCTCATGAGCCAGGGCAGCCGCACACATGCTGTGGGTCTACAGTCTGTTTGGGGGGCGGGGTGTTGCTGGAGGGCTTCTCTCCAGGTTCCACCAAGCCCCACAGTCCCACAATCCACATATAAAATAATCACTCAGACGCTTATATCACTTATAACCTACTTTTAAAGAACAACTTGTTTAAAATGTTTTACATTGGTATAGATTTTAGTTTATTGATACAAACTTGAAGTTAATTTTGTTATGCTGTATATATATATATATATATAGATATATATTTCTATTCTTGTTTGAGGTATTATGTTTATGTAACTCATTTACAATTGTAATGGATAATTAAAAATAGATTAATAATTAGTTATCTATGATAATCATATTTGTAGCCATGCTAGTTAAGTCTTCTAGGTATACATAGATATATTTCAGATAGATAGGTAACCTTCAAACACTTCATAGACCTAGAGAATATGGCATTTAAATAACTTAGAATTCTGTTGACATGAGACACAATTGCTCCTGGCTGCACCAATTTGATCCCGAGAGAATGTTGGGCTTCTAAGACATTTCCATTTGGAAGTTTGTCTTCTTGGCACAAAATGGCCTACTGGGCCAAGAACTGCCCTTGCCTTGACGGCTGACAGTACGAATATAATGCTGTCCTTTCTGGACAAACGGGACACAAGGAAAGCCACCACTGTACTCTGCCAAGACAGGGTAAGATGGTCTTTCAGAATTCCTGCTTATGAAAATGGTCTGTCATATACTCTAGGCCTGTAGCCAATTTGAATGCACCAACAATGCTGAGAAACATCAGGTGACTGTCCAGGCTGCCAGCTGTCTTGGTCTACTCTTGCAAGATTCCCAAAAGTTGCTTGCATCCATCTACCATTTCTCAAGTACCATTATGTTCCTTCTCAGGTCTTTGATGTGGTTGAAGACTAGATAGTTGTAATTTCCTCAGTTATGATAAAAGATAAGTCAGATATAAAGCCTTAAACTCACAAATATAAGATAGATAGGACATCTTTAATATTGTAAATATAATTCTTGCTTGATAATTTTTTGTTATATGTAATTTTACCATGTTAAAGTTAAAACCTTCCTTTAAAAAAAAAAAAGAAGAAGAAGAAGAAGAAGAAAAGGGGAAGTGCTGTGGATATCATTCTATATAAATAAAACACTGATGGCCAGTGATCAGACAGGAAGTATAGGCAGGACAAGGAGAGAGGAGAATTGGGGAAACAGGAAGAAGGGGGAGAGACACTGCAGCCACCGCCAGGACAAGCAGCATGTAAAGACGCCGGTAAGCCACCAGCCACGGGGCAAGGTATAGATTTATAAAAATGGGTTAATTTAAGATAAAAGAACAGTTAGCGAGAGGCCTGCCACGGCCATACAGTTTATAAGTATTATAAGCGCCTGAGTGATTATTTTATACGTGGATTGTGGGACAGTGGGGCTTGGTGGAACCTGGATAGAAGCCCTCCAGCAACAGCGGGGGCTCTATGGACCCCTTCACATGGGTCACCTGAGACCCACAGATAACAAATTTATGTCAAGAACCATGACAGTAGTGACTGAGTCCCACATAAATGTGTCAAGAGTCAGGTGTGGCCTGCCCTACAAGGAGCACGGGGGTCACCCAGGCTCAGCTCCATTTGTAAAGTACAGGTGACATCTCCCATGAGGATGGCTTCCGTTGACCGAGACAGAAACAAGCTGAAAGAGGGCCTTGGAGGGAGGGTCTGGGATAAACACAATAGTCCCGGGGATTCAAGTGTGACCAGGCCCTCCCTACAGGGAGCACAGGTCACCGGGCTACTACCTACATCCATTCCCAGACTTCTGGGAGGAAGACAGGTACACATAAATCCCTTCAGTTGAAGAGACAAATCTATGTGCTTGATGTTTCCGCATTCTCTAGTGCTTCTCTGTAAGCTAAAAGACCTCGTGTCCTCTACACACTGCCTTTAGGACTCTGACCTCTCGAATGAATCTGCCTCCTCATTTGGTCCTTCCGTCCACCCCTCATCAATCCATCGATCCATCCATCCATCCATCCATCCATCTATGTTTGCATCAGTCCGACCGTCCATCCATGCATCAGTCCATCCATTCATCCAACCAAACATCCATCCGTCCACCATCCTGTTGCTGGAGGGTTTCTCTCCCGGTTCCCCAAGACCCGCAGTCCCACAATCCACTTATAAAATAATCACTCAGACGCTTCTATCACTTATAAACTGTATGGCCGTGGCACGCTTCTTGCTAACTGTTCTTTTATCTTAAATTAACCCATTTTTATAAATCTATACCTTGCCACGTGGCTGGTGGCTTACCGGCGTCTTTACATGCTGCTTATCCTGGCGGTGGCTGCAGTGTCTCTCCCTCCTTCCTGTTTCCCCAATTCTCCTCTCTCCTTGTCCCGCCTATACTTCCTGTCTGGTCACTGGCCATCAGTGTTTTAGTTATATAGAACGATATCCACAGCACCATCCACCATCCATCCATGCATTCATCCTTCCATCCATCCATCCAACCTAACATCCATCCATCCATCCATCCATCCATCCATCCATCCATCCATCCAACCTAATATCCATCCATGCATCCATGCATCCATGCATCCATCCAAACATTCATCCATCCATTGAACCATCCAAACATCCATCCATCCAACTTTCCATCCATACACTCATCCATCCACTCATCCATCCATCCATCCACCATCCATCCCTCCACCCATCCATCCATCCATGCATCCATCCATCCATTCATCCAACCAAACATCCATTGAACCATCCATCCATCCATCCATCCAAACATCCATCCATGCATTCATCCTCCCATTCGTCCATCCATCGACTCATCCATCCATGCACCCGTCCATCCATCCATCCATTCATCCAACCAAACATCCATCCATCTATCCATCCATCCATTCATCCAACCAAACATCCATCCATTCATCAAACCATCCAAACATCCAAACATCCATCCAACCATCCAACCATCCATTCATCCATCCATCCATCTATCCATCCATCCATTCATTGATCCATCCAACCATCCATCCATCCATCCATTGATCCATCCAACCATCCAACCATCCATTCATCCATTCATCCAACCATCCATCCATCCATCGATCCATCCATCCATCCATTGATCCATCCAACCATCCATCCATCCAAACATCCATCCATGCATCCATCCCCAGCCGTAGCAGGCTACCTCCAAGCCACCTAAGAAAATGCACTCGGCAGGAGAAAGGTAAAAACAGCCATCCTTGCTCATGAAATACAGCAGGAACAGGTGGACAGAGTCCTGGAGCCAATGCAGATAAGGAGCCGGGTCAGAGGGGTTTTGGGACAAGGCTGGGGTCTTGGCTGGGTAAAGCCCCACCACCACCGCCCACCCGAGGCCTCCCACTTGGTGCCATCCTCAAGACCACTGCTGGCAGGCAGGAAGAGCCACCGAGGTGGTCAATGAGCTGGGCAAGGCCAGTGCAGAGCTATGGACAAAGAATGGGCTTCCCCCCCCGCCCCCACCAATCACACGTGTCAACACTGGCAGAGACTCTGGGAGACGTTAGATAGACACACAAACAAACAACAAACAAAACACAACCCAAACAGAAAACCCACAGAGTTGAGCTTTGTATTCAAAGGTTGCCAAACTTGACAGGTTTGCAAGCCAGCTCCATCCCTCTTGGTTGAGGTGGACTCAGGCTCCCTTTTGCTCCCCTTGCTTCCCTCCTACCAATTTGCTGTGGTTTGTGTGACAATCATCTCCAGTAAGGCAGACAAGGCAGGGGTCAAAGTACCTGCCTGGAACTTACTAAGCCTGAAAATAGAAGGGCGGTGGTGGTGGTGGTGGTGGTGGCGGTGGTGGGTGTGGTGGTGGTGGTGGTGGTGACTATTACTATTATTACCTTTATTATTATTATTATTATTATTATTATTATTATTATTATTATTATTATTATTCCCGGTATTTATATTTAAAGAAAAGCAAGAAGGAGTAAGTAGTTCCCCAGATCGCTGCCCCCCAAACTGTCCCCACCTCCACCTCCACCCCCAGGCCAACCCTCAACCCCGGGCCCTTTCGCCAGAGTTGGAGCCAGGGAGCTGCTGCAGTTTGGAAAAGAAGGCCGGGTGGAGCACCGGGCGTGCGAGGAGAAGTTGCGTCCCAGCGTGCGTCCCTCTGTCCCGCTTGCTTGCTGGTGGTCCAGGGAAGGAAGAGGAGTCAGGTCTGGGCTCGCGTGGGCTCGCGTGGGTTCGCGTGGGCTCGGAAGGCGCCGGTCGAAGAAAGGCGTGATGGTGAGACTGGGGTATCCCGAGGGGCGGGCCGGGTTGAGCTGCAGATGTGGAGAGCGGGGGACGGAGTGGAGAGGAGGCGGTGGTTCGTGCGTGTGTCGGGAGCGGCTCCGGTGGTGAGGGTCGCGAGCGTCGGTGTTGAGGGTGAAGGGTGTGGGCAGGGTTGTGCGGGTGTGCAAAGAAAGAGAGAGTCTCGGGCAGGGTCCGACTGTGGCCGGGTGCACAGGCGGGCGAGTTGGAAAAGTGAAGCGGGGCAGTGAGGAGGAGAAAAAAATGTGTAGCCCAGGCTGGCCTCGAACTCGTGATCCTCCTGCCTCCGCCTCCTTCAGCAAATCCTACCGGCGTGCGCCACCACCACCGGCGACAGCACAACGCGATTCGGACCTACTCGAACCTCACACGTGATGACGAAAACAACACAGACACGCCCCCAGCCGCAAGACGCCGCCCCCCAGCCCTGCTCTCACCCCCGGGACACTCACAACGCACTCGCCCCACACACACCCGACCCAACCCGAAACACCTCTCACAACAAACAACACTCGCTCCCTCCTTGCACGCAACGCAAACACAAACACAAACGCACGCACCCACACCACGTCCCAAACCCTCCGGCCGAACGCCCTACACCCGGCGCCCCCTTTTGGCTCACTCATCGCCCGGGACGCCGGCGCGAGGGCGACCCCTGGCGGCCGCACCGGGAACCCACACTCACCGCCCCACAGCGCCCGCCCCCGGCACCCCGTCCACCCAGCTTGCCAAGGGACCCCTCCTTCCGCCCGCCCGCCCGACGCCCCGACACCGGACTCCCTTCGCTCTCCTCCCAACGCCCGCTCCTCACTGCGAGCAAAACCAAGGCCTCCAACTCGGGACCGTCGCCCGCCTTCTTCGCCACGGGCCGCTGGGCTCACCGCCGGCTCAAGCCCTCTGGCCCCCTCCCAAACCCACCCCACCCAACCCACTCCCCAAGGAACACACCCACCCAACCCCCTGACCTTACTCCTCCACACCTTCTCCGGGGAGCCGGGAGGCTCGGCGGGAGCACTCCGTACCCCAAACTCTAGGTTCCCCTCCACCCGTGCTTTCGGGACTACCACGAGTCAAATACTGGCTGCATGGCTGCCTGGCTGCGTGACTGCGAGGACCTATCCGGGGGAGGGCGAGTGGGTGGGTGCCCTGCACCTGGACACTCTGCTAGGGACCGCCAGGTGAGCGAGCGAACGAGCGAGCACCCCGTGACACACCCTAGAAGACACCTCTCGCTCTATCCCACTCCCCTACTGGTGATTTGCCAAAGATAGAAATGGGGAGTTGGTAAAGTGGGGTCTCCCACCTGTAATTCCTGCAGGCAGGTGGAGGGAGAGGCAGGAGGATGAACTAAAATTCTGTACCAGCTGGGTCTAAACAGTGTTGCAGCAAGATCCAGGAAGGCAAAAGCAGTAGGTATTGAGGCCTTCGATCCTAACCAAACCATACCTAACCAAACCAAAGCGAAAGAAGCCAGTGAATCTATCAATATGAACGGTGAAGAAAGCTCAAGAGGCTGAAGATGGGCTTGAGAGGAAGAGGGGTCTAAGTGGCAGAGCTGGTAGCCAGACATCAGGTGATGGGCGACTTGGAGGAGGAGAAGGAGGAGGAGGAGAAGGAGGAGGAGGAGGAGGAGGAGGAGGAGGAGGAGGAGGAGGAGGAGGAGGAGGAGGAGGAGGAGGAGGGAATACGGTGGAAACGGAGAGAGAGGTGAACACAGGCACTGGAAGAGAGGTAGGACTCCTACCCTTTCTCGATCCCACCAACCCACCCACTCCATCCACTCCCCCACCCCACACACTCCCCATGCCTCTTCCCTCTTTGGCTCCTGTTCAGAGAAAGATGGCCTGAAAACACCCCTCAGATCTGTTCTTCTTTCCTCTCCTGCCGGAAGCCTGGGGCCCATCACGAGCCCACCTTGACCTCAGCCAGTGTCCAGGGCCAGGAGCCGGCACCTCCACTTGGGGACTTTCACAAGACAGAGACTTGACTGGGGAGGGGGCTCGCTGCAAACACAGGGACCGGCAGAGGGATGGTCAGGCTGAGGTCAGAAAGAAATCTGGCTGGGCACCCCTCACAAGTCGGTGTTGGTTCCAACTTCCAGACCCTGACACCACCGGGCAATGGACTTTAGGCGTACAGAACAAGCCCGGCATGATTTTGCAAACAGCCTTCATGGTGAGAGATAATTAAAACAGCCTCACGTGTACCACAAAGCCTGTGATTTGTTGACGTCGAAACTCTTTTGCAAATTACATACGACCACTCTCAAAGAGATGGGTTCCCATGGCTGGGAAACAATGCTCATGAGCCAGGGCAGCCGCACACATGCTGTGGGTCTACAGTCTGTTTGGGGGGCGGGGTGTTGCTGGAGGGCTTCTCTCCAGGTTCCACCAAGCCCCACAGTCCCACAATCCACATATAAAATAATCACTCAGACGCTTATATCACTTATAACCTACTTTTAAAGAACAACTTGTTTAAAATGTTTTACATTGGTATAGATTTTAGTTTATTGATACAAACTTGAAGTTAATTTTGTTATGCTGTATATATATATATATATATAGATAGATATTTCTATTCTTGTTTGAGGTATTATGTTTATGTAACTCATTTACAATTGTAATGGATAATTAAAAATAGATTAATAATTAGTTATCTATGATAATCATATTTGTAGCCATGCTAGTTAAGTCTTCTAGGTATACATAGATATATTTCAGATAGATAGGTAACCTTCAAACACTTCATAGACCTAGAGAATATGGCATTTAAATAACTTAGAATTCTGTTGACATGAGACACAATTGCTCCTAGCTGCACCAATTTGATCCCGAGAGAATGTTGGGCTTCTAAGACATTTCCATTTGGAAGTTTGTCTTCTTGGCACAAAATGGCCTACTGGGCCAAGAACTGCCCTTGCCTTGACGGCTGACAGTACGAATATAATGCTGTCCTTTCTGGACAAACGGGACACAAGGAAAGCCACCACTGTACTCTGCCAAGACAGGGTAAGATGGTCTTTCAGAATTCCTGCTTATGAAAATGGTCTGTCATATACTCTAGGCCTGTAGCCAATTTGAATGCACCAACAATGCTGAGAAACATCAGGTGACTGTCCAGGCTGCCAGCTGTCTTGGTCTACTCTTGCAAGATTCCCAAAAGTTGCTTGCATCCATCTACCATTTCTCAAGTACCATTATGTTCCTTCTCAGGTCTTTGATGTGGTTGAAGACTAGATAGTTGTAATTTCCTCAGTTATGATAAAAGATAAGTCAGATATAAAGCCTTAAACTCACAAATATAAGATAGATAGGACATCTTTAATATTGTAAATATAATTCTTGCTTGATAATTTTTTGTTATATGTAATTTTACCATGTTAAAGTTAAAACCTTCCTTTAAAAAAAAAAAGAAGAAGAAGAAGAAGAAGAAAAGGGAAGTGCTGTGGATATCATTCTATATAAATAAAACACTGATGGCCAGTGATCAGACAGGAAGTATAGGCAGGACAAGGAGAGAGGAGAATTGTGGGAAACAGGAAGAAGGGGGAGAGACACTGCAGCCCACCGCCAGGACAAGCAGCATGTAAAGACGCCGGTAAGCCACCAGCCACGGGGCAAGGTATAGATTTATAAAAATGGGTTAATTTAAGATAAAAGAACAGTTAGCGAGAGGCCTGCCACGGCCATACAGTTTATAAGTATTATAAGCGCCTGAGTGATTATTTTATACGTGGATTGTGGGACAGTGGGGCTTGGTGGAACCTGGATAGAAGCCCTCCAGCAACAGCGGGGGCTCTATGGACCCCCTTCACATGGGTCACCTGAGACCCACAGATAACAAATTTATGTCAAGAACCATGACAGTAGTGACTGAGTCCCACATAAATGTGTCAAGAGTCAGGTGTGGCCTGCCCTACAAGGAGCACGGGGGTCACCCAGGCTCAGCTCCATTTGTAAAGTACAGGTGACATCTCCCATGAGGATGGCTTCCGTTGACCGAGACAGAAACAAGCTGAAAGAGGGCCTTGGAGGGAGGGTCTGGGATAAACACAATAGTCCCGGGGATTCAAGTGTGACCAGGCCCTCCCTACAGGGAGCACAGGTCACCGGGCTACTACCTACATCCATTCCCAGACTTCTGGGAGGAAGACAGGTACACATAAATCCCTTCAGTTGAAGAGACAAACCTATGTGCTTGATGTTTCCGCATTCTCTAGTGCTTCTCTGTAAGCTAAAAGACCTCGTGTCCTCTACACACTGCCTTTAGGACTCTGACCTCTCGAATGAATCTGCCTCCTCATTTGGTCCTTCCGTCCACCCCTCATCAATCCATCGATCCATCCATCCATCCATCCATCCATCTATGTTTGCATCAGTCCGACCGTCCATCCATGCATCAGTCCATCCATTCATCCAACCAAACATCCATCCGTCCACCATCCTGTTGCTGGAGGGTTTCTCTCCCGGTTCCCCAAGACCCGCAGTCCCACAATCCACTTATAAAATAATCACTCAGACGCTTCTATCACTTATAAACTGTATGGCCGTGGCACGCTTCTTGCTAACTGTTCTTTTATCTTAAATTAACCCATTTTTATAAATCTATACCTTGCCACGTGGCTGGTGGCTTACCGGCGTCTTTACATGCTGCTTATCCTGGCGGTGGCTGCAGTGTCTCTCCCTCCTTCCTGTTTCCCCAATTCTCCTCTCTCCTTGTCCCGCCTATACTTCCTGTCTGGTCACTGGCCATCAGTGTTTTAGTTATATAGAACGATATCCACAGCACCATCCACCATCCATCCATGCATTCATCCTTCCATCCATCCATCCAACCTAACATCCATCCATCCATCCATCCATCCATCCATCCATCCATCCAACCTAATATCCATCCATGCATCCATGCATCCATGCATCCATCCAAACATTCATCCATCCATTGAACCATCCAAACATCCATCCATCCAACTTTCCATCCATACACTCATCCATCCACTCATCCATCCATCCATCCACCATCCATCCCTCCACCCATCCATCCATCCATGCATCCATCCATCCATTCATCCAACCAAACATCCATTGAACCATCCATCCATCCATCCATCCAAACATCCATCCATGCATTCATCCTCCCATTCGTCCATCCATCGACTCATCCATCCATGCACCCGTCCATCCATCCATCCATTCATCCAACCCAAACATCCATCCATCATCATATCCATCCATCATCATCCAACCAAACATCCATCCATTCATCAAACCATCCAAACATCCAAACATCCATCCAACCATCCAACCATCCATTCATCCATCCATCCATCTATCCATCCATCCATTCATTGATCCATCCAACCATCCATCCATCCATCCATTGATCCATCCAACCATCCAACCATCCATTCATCCATTCATCCAACCATCCATCCATCCATCGATCCATCCATCCATCCATTGATCCATCCAACCATCCATCCATCCAAACATCCATCCATGCATCCATCCCCAGCCGTAGCAGGCTACCTCCAAGCCACCTAAGAAAATGCACTCGGCAGGAGAAAGGTAAAAACAGCCATCCTTGCTCATGAAATACAGCAGGAACAGGTGGACAGAGTCCTGGAGCCAATGCAGATAAGGAGCCGGGTCAGAGGGGTTTTGGGACAAGGCTGGGGTCTTGGCTGGGTAAAGCCCCACCACCACCGCCCACCCGAGGCCTCCCACTTGGTGCCATCCTCAAGACCACTGCTGGCAGGCAGGAAGAGCCACCGAGGTGGTCAATGAGCTGGGCAAGGCCAGTGCAGAGCTATGGACAAAGAATGGGCTTCACCCCCCCGCCCCCACCAATCACACGTGTCAACACTGGCAGAGACTCTGGGAGACGTTAGATAGACACACAAACAAACAACAAACAAAACACAACCCAAACAGAAAACCCACAGAGTTGAGCTTTGTATTCAAAGGTTGCCAAACTTGACAGGTTTGCAAGCCAGCTCCATCCCTCTTGGTTGAGGTGGACTCAGGCTCCCTTTTGCTCCCCTTGCTTCCCTCCTACCAATTTGCTGTGGTTTGTGTGACAATCATCTCCAGTAAGGCAGACAAGGCAGGGGGTCAAAGTACCTGCCTGGAACTTACTAAGCCTGAAAATAGAAGGGCGGTGGTGGTGGTGGTGGTGGTGGCGGTGGTGGGTGTGGTGGTGGTGGTGGTGGTGACTATTACTATTATTACCTTTATTATTATTATTATTATTATTATTATTATTATTATTATTATTATTCCCGGTATTTATATTTAAAGAAAAGCAAGAAGGAGTAAGTAGTTCCCCAGATCGCTGCCCCCCAAACTGTCCCCACCTCCACCTCCACCCCCAGGCCAACCCTCAACCCCGGGCCCTTTCGCCAGAGTTGGAGCCAGGGAGCTGCTGCAGTTTGGAAAAGAAGGCCGGGTGGAGCACCGGGCGTGCGAGGAGAAGTTGCGTCCCAGCGTGCGTCCCTCTGTCCCGCTTGCTTGCTGGTGGTCCAGGGAAGGAAGAGGAGTCAGGTCTGGGCTCGCGTGGGCTCGCGTGGGTTCGCGTGGGCTCGGAAGGCGCCGGTCGAAGAAAGGCGTGATGGTGAGCCTGGGGTATCCCGAGGGGCGGGCCGGGTTGAGCTGCAGATGTGGAGAGCGGGGGACGGAGTGGAGAGGAGGCGGTGGTTCGTGCGTGTGTCGGGAGCGGCTCCGGTGGTGAGGGTCGCGAGCGTGGGTGTTGAGGGCGAAGGGTGTGGGCAGGGTTGTGCGGGTGTGCAAAGAAAGAGAGAGTCTCGGGCAGGGTCCGACTGTGGCCGGGTGCACAGGCGGGCGAGTTGGAAAAGTGAAGCGGGGCAGTGAGGAGGAGAAAAAAATGTGTAGCCCAGGCTGGCCTCGAACTCGTGATCCTCCTGCCTCCGCCTCCTTCAGCAAATCCTACCGGCGTGCGCCACCACCACCGGCGACAGCACAACGCGATTCGGACCTACTCGAACCTCACACGTGATGACGAAAACAACACAGACACGCCCCCAGCCGCAAGACTCCGCCCCCCAGCCCTGCTCTCACCCCCGGGACACTCACAACGCACTCGCCCCACACACACCCGACCCAACCCGAAACACCTCTCACAACAAACAACACTCGCTCCCTCCTTGCACGCAACGCAAACACAAACACAAACGCACGCACCCACACCACGTCCCAAACCCTCCGGCCGAACGCCCTACACCCGGCGCCCCCTTTTGGCTCACTCATCGCCCGGGACGCCGGCGCGAGGGCGACCCCTGGCGGCCGCACCGGGAACCCACACTCACCGCCCCACAGCGCCCGCCCCCGGCACCCCGTCCACCCAGCTTGCCAAGGGACCCCTCCTTCCGCCCGCCCGCCCGACGCCCCGACACCGGACTCCCTTCGCTCTCCTCCCAACGCCCGCTCCTCACTGCGAGCAAAACCAAGGCCTCCAACTCGGGACCGTCGCCCGCCTTCTTCGCCACGGGCCGCTGGGCTCACCGCCGGCTCAAGCCCTCTGGCCCCCTCCCAAACCCACCCCACCCAACCCACTCCCCAAGGAACACACCCACCCAACCCCCTGACCTTACTCCTCCACACCTTCTCCGGGGAGCCGGGAGGCTCGGCGGGAGCACTCCGTACCCCAAACTCTAGGTTCCCCTCCACCCGTGCTTTCGGGACTACCACGAGTCAAATACTGGCTGCATGGCTGCCTGGCTGCGTGACTGCGAGGACCTATCCGGGGGAGGGCGAGTGGGTGGGTGCCCTGCACCTGGACACTCTGCTAGGGACCGCCAGGTGAGCGAAGCGAACGAGCGAGCACCCCGTGACACACCCTAGAAGACACCTCTCGCTCTATCCCACTCCCCTACTGGTGATTTGCCAAAGATAGAAATGGGGAGTTGGTAAAGTGGGGTCTCCCACCTGTAATTCCTGCAGGCAGGTGGAGGGAGAGGCAGGAGGATGAACTAAAATTCTGTACCAGCTGGGTCTAAACAGTGTTGCAGCAAGATCCAGGAAGGCAAAAGCAGTAGGTATTGAGGCCTTCGATCCTAACCAAACCATACCTAACCAAACCAAAGCGAAAGAAGCCAGTGAATCTATCAATATGAACGGTGAAGAAAGCTCAAGAGGCTGAAGATGGGCTTGAGAGGAAGAGGGGTCTAAGTGGCAGAGCTGGTAGCCAGACATCAGGTGATGGGCGACTTGGAGGAGGAGAAGGAGGAGGAGGAGAAGGAGGAGGAGGAGGAGGAGGAGGAGGAGGAGGAGGAGGAGGAGGAGGAGGAGGAGGAGGAGGAGGAGGGAATACGGTGGAAACGGAGAGAGAGGTGAACACAGGCACTGGAAGAGAGGTAGGACTCCTACCCTTTCTCGATCCCACCAACCCACCCACTCCATCCACTCCCCCACCCCACACACTCCCCATGCCTCTTCCCTCTTTGGCTCCTGTTCAGAGAAAGATGGCCTGAAAACACCCCTCAGATCTGTTCTTCTTTCCTCTCCTGCCGGAAGCCTGGGGCCCATCACGAGCCCACCTTGACCTCAGCCAGTGTCCAGGGCCAGGAGCCGGCACCTCCACTTGGGGACTTTCACAAGACAGAGACTTGACTGGGGAGGGGGCTCGCTGCAAACACAGGGACCGGCAGAGGGATGGTCAGGCTGAGGTCAGAAAGAAATCTGGCTGGGCACCCCTCACAAGTCGGTGTTGGTTCCAACTTCCAGACCCTGACACCACCGGGCAATGGACTTTAGGCGTACAGAACAAGCCCGGCATGATTTTGCAAACAGCCTTCATGGTGAGAGATAATTAAAACAGCCTCACGTGTACCACAAAGCCTGTGATTTGTTGACGTCGAAACTCTTTGCAAATTACATACGACCACTCTCAAAGAGATGGGTTCCCATGGCTGGGAAACAATGCTCATGAGCCAGGGCAGCCGCACACATGCTGTGGGTCTACAGTCTGTTTGGGGGGCGGGGTGTTGCTGGAGGGCTTCTCTCCAGGTTCCACCAAGCCCCACAGTCCCACAATCCACATATAAAATAATCACTCAGACGCTTATATCACTTATAACCTACTTTTAAAGAACAACTTGTTTAAAATGTTTTACATTGGTATAGATTTTAGTTTATTGATACAAACTTGAAGTTAATTTTGTTATGCTGTATATATATATATATATATAGATAGATATTTCTATTCTTGTTTGAGGTATTATGTTTATGTAACTCATTTACAATTGTAATGGATAATTAAAAATAGATTAATAATTAGTTATCTATGATAATCATATTTGTAGCCATGCTAGTTAAGTCTTCTAGGTATACATAGATATATTTCAGATAGATAGGTAACCTTCAAACACTTCATAGACCTAGAGAATATGGCATTTAAATAACTTAGAATTCTGTTGACATGAGACACAATTGCTCCTAGCTGCACCAATTTGATCCCGAGAGAATGTTGGGCTTCTAAGACATTTCCATTTGGAAGTTTGTCTTCTTGGCACAAAATGGCCTACTGGGCCAAGAACTGCCCTTGCCTTGACGGCTGACAGTACGAATATAATGCTGTCCTTTCTGGACAAACGGGACACAAGGAAAGCCACCACTGTACTCTGCCAAGACAGGGTAAGATGGTCTTTCAGAATTCCTGCTTATGAAAATGGTCTGTCATATACTCTAGGCCTGTAGCCAATTTGAATGCACCAACAATGCTGAGAAACATCAGGTGACTGTCCAGGCTGCCAGCTGTCTTGGTCTACTCTTGCAAGATTCCCAAAAGTTGCTTGCATCCATCTACCATTTCTCAAGTACCATTATGTTCCTTCTCAGGTCTTTGATGTGGTTGAAGACTAGATAGTTGTAATTTCCTCAGTTATGATAAAAGATAAGTCAGATATAAAGCCTTAAACTCACAAATATAAGATAGATAGGACATCTTTAATATTGTAAATATAATTCTTGCTTGATAATTTTTTGTTATATGTAATTTTACCATGTTAAAGTTAAAACCTTCCTTTAAAAAAAAAAAGAAGAAGAAGAAGAAGAAGAAAAGGGGAAGTGCTGTGGATATCATTCTATATAAATAAAACACTGATGGCCAGTGATCAGACAGGAAGTATAGGCAGGACAAGGAGAGAGGAGAATTGGGGAAACAGGAAGAAGGGGGAGAGACACTGCAGCCACCGCCAGGACAAGCAGCATGTAAAGACGCCGGTAAGCCACCAGCCACGGGGCAAGGTATAGATTTATAAAAATGGGTTAATTTAAGATAAAAGAACAGTTAGCGAGAGGCCTGCCACGGCCATACAGTTTATAAGTATTATAAGCGCCTGAGTGATTATTTTATACGTGGATTGTGGGACAGTGGGGCTTGGTGGAACCTGGATAGAAGCCCTCCAGCAACAGCGGGGGCTCTATGGACCCCTTCACATGGGTCACCTGAGACCCACAGATAACAAATTTATGTCAAGAACCATGACAGTAGTGACTGAGTCCCACATAAATGTGTCAAGAGTCAGGTGTGGCCTGCCCTACAAGGAGCACGGGGGTCACCCAGGCTCAGCTCCATTTGTAAAGTACAGGTGACATCTCCCATGAGGATGGCTTCCGTTGACCGAGACAGAAACAAGCTGAAAGAGGGCCTTGGAGGGAGGGTCTGGGATAAACACAATAGTCCCGGGGATTCAAGTGTGACCAGGCCCTCCCTACAGGGAGCACAGGTCACCGGGCTACTACCTACATCCATTCCCAGACTTCTGGGAGGAAGACAGGTACACATAAATCCCTTCAGTTGAAGAGACAAACCTATGTGCTTGATGTTTCCGCATTCTCTAGTGCTTCTCTGTAAGCTAAAAGACCTCGTGTCCTCTACACACTGCCTTTAGGACTCTGACCTCTCGAATGAATCTGCCTCCTCATTTGGTCCTTCCGTCCACCCCTCATCAATCCATCGATCCATCCATCCATCCATCCATCCATCTATGTTTGCATCAGTCCGACCGTCCATCCATGCATCAGTCCATCCATTCATCCAACCAAACATCCATCCGTCCACCATCCTGTTGCTGGAGGGTTTCTCTCCCGGTTCCCCAAGACCCGCAGTCCCACAATCCACTTATAAAATAATCACTCAGACGCTTCTATCACTTATAAACTGTATGGCCGTGGCACGCTTCTTGCTAACTGTTCTTTTATCTTAAATTAACCCATTTTTATAAATCTATACCTTGCCACGTGGCTGGTGGCTTACCGGCGTCTTTACATGCTGCTTATCCTGGCGGTGGCTGCAGTGTCTCTCCCTCCTTCCTGTTTCCCCAATTCTCCTCTCTCCTTGTCCCGCCTATACTTCCTGTCTGGTCACTGGCCATCAGTGTTTTAGTTATATAGAACGATATCCACAGCACCATCCACCATCCATCCATGCATTCATCCTTCCATCCATCCATCCAACCTAACATCCATCCATCCATCCATCCATCCATCCATCCATCCATCCAACCTAATATCCATCCATGCATCCATGCATCCATGCATCCATCCAAACATTCATCCATCCATTGAACCATCCAAACATCCATCCATCCAACTTTCCATCCATACACTCATCCATCCACTCATCCATCCATCCATCCACCATCCATCCCTCCACCCATCCATCCATCCATGCATCCATCCATCCATTCATCCAACCAAACATCCATTGAACCATCCATCCATCCATCCATCCAAACATCCATCCATGCATTCATCCTCCCATTCGTCCATCCATCGACTCATCCATCCATGCACCCGTCCATCCATCCATCCATTCATCCAACCAAACATCCATCCATCTATCCATCCATCCATTCATCCAACCAAACATCCATCCATTCATCAAACCATCCAAACATCCAAACATCCATCCAACCATCCAACCATCCATTCATCCATCCATCCATCTATCCATCCATCCATTCATTGATCCATCCAACCATCCATCCATCCATCCATTGATCCATCCAACCATCCAACCATCCATTCATCCATTCATCCAACCATCCATCCATCCATCGATCCATCCATCCATCCATTGATCCATCCAACCATCCATCCATCCAAACATCCATCCATGCATCCATCCCCAGCCGTAGCAGGCTACCTCCAAGCCACCTAAGAAAATGCACTCGGCAGGAGAAAGGTAAAAACAGCCATCCTTGCTCATGAAATACAGCAGGAACAGGTGGACAGAGTCCTGGAGCCAATGCAGATAAGGAGCCGGGTCAGAGGGGTTTTGGGACAAGGCTGGGGTCTTGGCTGGGTAAAGCCCCACCACCACCGCCCACCCGAGGCCTCCCACTTGGTGCCATCCTCAAGACCACTGCTGGCAGGCAGGAAGAGCCACCGAGGTGGTCAATGAGCTGGGCAAGGCCAGTGCAGAGCTATGGACAAAGAATGGGCTTCACCCCCCCCGCCCCCACCAATCACACGTGTCAACACTGGCAGAGACTCTGGGAGACGTTAGATAGACACACAAACAAACAACAAACAAAACACAACCCAAACAGAAAACCCACAGAGTTGAGCTTTGTATTCAAAGGTTGCCAAACTTGACAGGTTTGCAAGCCAGCTCCATCCCTCTTGGTTGAGGTGGACTCAGGCTCCCTTTTGCTCCCCTTGCTTCCCTCCTACCAATTTGCTGTGGTTTGTGTGACAATCATCTCCAGTAAGGCAGACAAGGCAGGGGTCAAAGTACCTGCCTGGAACTTACTAAGCCTGAAAATAGAAGGGCGGTGGTGGTGGTGGTGGTGGTGGCGGTGGTGGGTGTGGTGGTGGTGGTGGTGGTGACTATTACTATTATTACCTTTATTATTATTATTATTATTATTATTATTATTATTATTATTATTCCCGGTATTTATATTTAAAGAAAAGCAAGAAGGAGTAAGTAGTTCCCCAGATCGCTGCCCCCCAAACTGTCCCCACCTCCACCTCCACCCCCAGGCCAACCCTCAACCCCGGGCCCTTTCGCCAGAGTTGGAGCCAGGGAGCTGCTGCAGTTTGGAAAAGAAGGCCGGGTGGAGCACCGGGCGTGCGAGGAGAAGTTGCGTCCCAGCGTGCGTCCCTCTGTCCCGCTTGCTTGCTGGTGGTCCAGGGAAGGAAGAGGAGTCAGGTCTGGGCTCGCGTGGGCTCGCGTGGGTTCGCGTGGGCTCGGAAGGCGCCGGTCGAAGAAAGGCGTGATGGTGAGCCTGGGGTATCCCGAGGGGCGGGCCGGGTTGAGCTGCAGATGTGGAGAGCGGGGGACGGAGTGGAGAGGAGGCGGTGGTTCGTGCGTGTGTCGGGAGCGGCTCCGGTGGTGAGGGTCGCGAGCGTGGGTGTTGAGGGCGAAGGGTGTGGGCAGGGTTGTGCGGGTGTGCAAAGAAAGAGAGAGTCTCGGGCAGGGTCCGACTGTGGCCGGGTGCACAGGCGGGCGAGTTGGAAAAGTGAAGCGGGGCAGTGAGGAGGAGAAAAAAATGTGTAGCCCAGGCTGGCCTCGAACTCGTGATCCTCCTGCCTCCGCCTCCTTCAGCAAATCCTACCGGCGTGCGCCACCACCACCGGCGACAGCACAGCGCGATTCGGACCTACTCGAACCTCACACGTGATGACGAAAACAACACAGACACGCCCCCAGCCGCAAGACGCCGCCCCCCAGCCCTGCTCTCACCCCCGGGACACTCACAACGCACTCGCCCCACACACACCCGACCCAACCCGAAACACCTCTCACAACAAACAACACTCGCTCCCTCCTTGCACGCAACGCAAACACAAACACAAACGCACGCACCCACACCACGTCCCAAACCCTCCGGCCGAACGCCCTACACCCGGCGCCCCCTTTTGGCTCACTCATCGCCCGGGACGCCGGCGCGAGGGCGACCCCTGGCGGCCGCACCGGGAACCCACACTCACCGCCCCACAGCGCCCGCCCCCGGCACCCCGTCCACCCAGCTTGCCAAGGGACCCCTCCTTCCGCCCGCCCGCCCGACGCCCCGACACCGGACTCCCTTCGCTCTCCTCCCAACGCCCGCTCCTCACTGCGAGCAAAACCAAGGCCTCCAACTCGGGACCGTCGCCCGCCTTCTTCGCCACGGGCCGCTGGGCTCACCGCCGGCTCAAGCCCTCTGGCCCCCTCCCAAACCCACCCCACCCAACCCACTCCCCAAGGAACACACCCACCCAACCCCCTGACCTTACTCCTCCACACCTTCTCCGGGGAGCCGGGAGGCTCGGCGGGAGCACTCCGTACCCCAAACTCTAGGTTCCCCTCCACCCGTGCTTTCGGGACTACCACGAGTCAAATACTGGCTGCATGGCTGCCTGGCTGCGTGACTGCGAGGACCTATCCGGGGGAGGGCGAGTGGGTGGGTGCCCTGCACCTGGACACTCTGCTAGGGACCGCCAGGTGAGCGAGCGAACGAGCGAGCACCCCGTGACACACCCTAGAAGACACCTCTCGCTCTATCCCACTCCCCTACTGGTGATTTGCCAAAGATAGAAATGGGGAGTTGGTAAAGTGGGGTCTCCCACCTGTAATTCCTGCAGGCAGGTGGAGGGAGAGGCAGGAGGATGAACTAAAATTCTGTACCAGCTGGGTCTAAACAGTGTTGCAGCAAGATCCAGGAAGGCAAAAGCAGTAGGTATTGAGGCCTTCGATCCTAACCAAACCATACCTAACCAAACCAAAGCGAAAGAAGCCAGTGAATCTATCAATATGAACGGTGAAGAAAGCTCAAGAGGCTGAAGATGGGCTTGAGAGGAAGAGGGGTCTAAGTGGCAGAGCTGGTAGCCAGACATCAGGTGATGGGCGACTTGGAGGAGGAGAAGGAGGAGGAGGAGAAGGAGGAGGAGGAGGAGGAGGAGGAGGAGGAGGAGGAGGAGGAGGAGGAGGAGGAGGAGGAGGAGGAGGAGGAGGGAATACGGTGGAAACGGAGAGAGAGGTGAACACAGGCACTGGAAGAGAGGTAGGACTCCTACCCTTTCTCGATCCCACCAACCCACCCACTCCATCCACTCCCCCACCCCACACACTCCCCATGCCTCTTCCCTCTTTGGCTCCTGTTCAGAGAAAGATGGCCTGAAAACACCCCTCAGATCTGTTCTTCTTTCCTCTCCTGCCGGAAGCCTGGGGCCCATCACGAGCCCACCTTGACCTCAGCCAGTGTCCAGGGCCAGGAGCCGGCACCTCCACTTGGGGACTTTCACAAGACAGAGACTTGACTGGGGAGGGGGCTCGCTGCAAACACAGGGACCGGCAGAGGGATGGTCAGGCTGAGGTCAGAAAGAAATCTGGCTGGGCACCCCTCACAAGTCGGTGTTGGTTCCAACTTCCAGACCCTGACACCACCGGGCAATGGACTTTAGGCGTACAGAACAAGCCCGGCATGATTTTGCAAACAGCCTTCATGGTGAGAGATAATTAAAACAGCCTCACGTGTACCACAAAGCCTGTGATTTGTTGACGTCGAAACTCTTTTGCAAATTACATACGACCACTCTCAAAGAGATGGGTTCCCATGGCTGGGAAACAATGCTCATGAGCCAGGGCAGCCGCACACATGCTGTGGGTCTACAGTCTGTTTGGGGGGCGGGGTGTTGCTGGAGGGCTTCTCTCCAGGTTCCACCAAGCCCCACAGTCCCACAATCCACATATAAAATAATCACTCAGACGCTTATATCACTTATAACCTACTTTTAAAGAACAACTTGTTTAAAATGTTTTACATTGGTATAGATTTTAGTTTATTGATACAAACTTGAAGTTAATTTTGTTATGCTGTATATATATATATATATATAGATAGATATTTCTATTCTTGTTTGAGGTATTATGTTTATGTAACTCATTTACAATTGTAATGGATAATTAAAAATAGATTAATAATTAGTTATCTATGATAATCATATTTGTAGCCATGCTAGTTAAGTCTTCTAGGTATACATAGATATATTTCAGATAGATAGGTAACCTTCAAACACTTCATAGACCTAGAGAATATGGCATTTAAATAACTTAGAATTCTGTTGACATGAGACACAATTGCTCCTGGCTGCACCAATTTGATCCCGAGAGAATGTTGGGCTTCTAAGACATTTCCATTTGGAAGTTTGTCTTCTTGGCACAAAATGGCCTACTGGGCCAAGAACTGCCCTTGCCTTGACGGCTGACAGTACGAATATAATGCTGTCCTTTCTGGACAAACGGGACACAAGGAAAGCCACCACTGTACTCTGCCAAGACAGGGTAAGATGGTCTTTCAGAATTCCTGCTTATGAAAATGGTCTGTCATATACTCTAGGCCTGTAGCCAATTTGAATGCACCAACAATGCTGAGAAACATCAGGTGACTGTCCAGGCTGCCAGCTGTCTTGGTCTACTCTTGCAAGATTCCCAAAAGTTGCTTGCATCCATCTACCATTTCTCAAGTACCATTATGTTCCTTCTCAGGTCTTTGATGTGGTTGAAGACTAGATAGTTGTAATTTCCTCAGTTATGATAAAAGATAAGTCAGATATAAAGCCTTAAACTCACAAATATAAGATAGATAGGACATCTTTAATATTGTAAATATAATTCTTGCTTGATAATTTTTTGTTATATGTAATTTTACCATGTTAAAGTTAAAACCTTCCTTTAAAAAAAAAAAAGAAGAAGAAGAAGAAGAAGAAAAGGGGAAGTGCTGTGGATATCATTCTATATAAATAAAACACTGATGGCCAGTGATCAGACAGGAAGTATAGGCAGGACAAGGAGAGAGGAGAATTGGGGAAACAGGAAGAAGGGGGAGAGACACTGCAGCCACCGCCAGGACAAGCAGCATGTAAAGACGCCGGTAAGCCACCAGCCACGGGGCAAGGTATAGATTTATAAAAATGGGTTAATTTAAGATAAAAGAACAGTTAGCGAGAGGCCTGCCACGGCCATACAGTTTATAAGTATTATAAGCGCCTGAGTGATTATTTTATACGTGGATTGTGGGACAGTGGGGCTTGGTGGAACCTGGATAGAAGCCCTCCAGCAACAGCGGGGGCTCTATGGACCCCTTCACATGGGTCACCTGAGACCCACAGATAACAAATTTATGTCAAGAACCATGACAGTAGTGACTGAGTCCCACATAAATGTGTCAAGAGTCAGGTGTGGCCTGCCCTACAAGGAGCACGGGGGTCACCCAGGCTCAGCTCCATTTGTAAAGTACAGGTGACATCTCCCATGAGGATGGCTTCCGTTGACCGAGACAGAAACAAGCTGAAAGAGGGCCTTGGAGGGAGGGTCTGGGATAAACACAATAGTCCCGGGGATTCAAGTGTGACCAGGCCCTCCCTACAGGGAGCACAGGTCACCGGGCTACTACCTACATCCATTCCCAGACTTCTGGGAGGAAGACAGGTACACATAAATCCCTTCAGTTGAAGAGACAAACCTATGTGCTTGATGTTTCCGCATTCTCTAGTGCTTCTCTGTAAGCTAAAAGACCTCGTGTCCTCTACACACTGCCTTTAGGACTCTGACCTCTCGAATGAATCTGCCTCCTCATTTGGTCCTTCCGTCCACCCCTCATCAATCCATCGATCCATCCATCCATCCATCCATCCATCTATGTTTGCATCAGTCCGACCGTCCATCCATGCATCAGTCCATCCATTCATCCAACCAAACATTCATCCGTCCACCATCCTGTTGCTGGAGGGTTTCTCTCCCGGTTCCCCAAGACCCGCAGTCCCACAATCCACTTATAAAATAATCACTCAGACGCTTCTATCACTTATAAACTGTATGGCCGTGGCACGCTTCTTGCTAACTGTTCTTTTATCTTAAATTAACCCATTTTTATAAATCTATACCTTGCCACGTGGCTGGTGGCTTACCGGCGTCTTTACATGCTGCTTATCCTGGCGGTGGCTGCAGTGTCTCTCCCTCCTTCCTGTTTCCCCAATTCTCCTCTCTCCTTGTCCCGCCTATACTTCCTGTCTGGTCACTGGCCATCAGTGTTTTA
Organism: Peromyscus maniculatus bairdii; assembly: GCF_049852395.1. NCBI lineage: Eukaryota > Metazoa > Chordata > Mammalia > Rodentia > Cricetidae > Peromyscus > Peromyscus maniculatus. Next base: position 43,837,246 of record NC_134854.1, read on the forward strand.
GTTATATAGAACGATATCCACAGCACCATCCACCATCCATCCATGCATTCATCCTTCCATCCATCCATCCAACCTAACATCCATCCATCCATCCATCCATCCATCCATCCATCCATCCAACCTAATATCCATCCATGCATCCATGCATCCATGCATCCATCCAAACATTCATCCATCCATTGAACCATCCAAACATCCATCCATCCAACTTTCCATCCATACACTCATCCATCCACTCATCCATCCATCCATCCACCATCCATCCCTCCACCCATCCATCCATCCATGCATCCATCCATCCATTCATCCAACCAAACATCCATTGAACCATCCATCCATCCATCCATCCAAACATCCATCCATGCATTCATCCTCCCATTCGTCCATCCATCGACTCATCCATCCATGCACCCGTCCATCCATCCATCCATTCATCCAACCAAACATCCATCCATCTATCCATCCATCCATTCATCCAACCAAACATCCATCCATTCATCAAACCATCCAAACATCCAAACATCCATCCAACCATCCAACCATCCATTCATCCATCCATCCATCTATCCATCCATCCATTCATTGATCCATCCAACCATCCATCCATCCATCCATTGATCCATCCAACCATCCAACCATCCATTCATCCATTCATCCAACCATCCATCCATCCATCGATCCATCCATCCATCCATTGATCCATCCAACCATCCATCCATCCAAACATCCATCCATGCATCCATCCCCAGCCGTAGCAGGCTACCTCCAAGCCACCTAAGAAAATGCACTCGGCAGGAGAAAGGTAAAAACAGCCATCCTTGCTCATGAAATACAGCAGGAACAGGTGGACAGAGTCCTGGAGCCAATGCAGATAAGGAGCCGGGTCAGAGGGGTTTTGGGACAAGGCTGGGGTCTTGGCTGGGTAAAGCCCCACCACCACCGCCCACCCGAGGCCTCCCACTTGGTGCCATCCTCAAGACCACTGCTGGCAGGCAGGAAGAGCCACCGAGGTGGTCAATGAGCTGGGCAAGGCCAGTGCAGAGCTATGGACAAAGAATGGGCTTCCCCCCCCCGCCCCCACCAATCACACGTGTCAACACTGGCAGAGACTCTGGGAGACGTTAGATAGACACACAAACAAACAACAAACAAAACACAACCCAAACAGAAAACCCACAGAGTTGAGCTTTGTATTCAAAGGTTGCCAAACTTGACAGGTTTGCAAGCCAGCTCCATCCCTCTTGGTTGAGGTGGACTCAGGCTCCCTTTTGCTCCCCTTGCTTCCCTCCTACCAATTTGCTGTGGTTTGTGTGACAATCATCTCCAGTAAGGCAGACAAGGCAGGGGTCAAAGTACCTGCCTGGAACTTACTAAGCCTGAAAATAGAAGGGCGGTGGTGGTGGTGGTGGTGGTGGCGGTGGTGGGTGTGGTGGTGGTGGTGGTGGTGACTATTACTATTATTACCTTTATTATTATTATTATTATTATTATTATTATTATTATTATTATTATTCCCGGTATTTATATTTAAAGAAAAGCAAGAAGGAGTAAGTAGTTCCCCAGATCGCTGCCCCCCAAACTGTCCCCACCTCCACCTCCACCCCCAGGCCAACCCTCAACCCCGGGCCCTTTCGCCAGAGTTGGAGCCAGGGAGCTGCTGCAGTTTGGAAAAGAAGGCCGGGTGGAGCACCGGGCGTGCGAGGAGAAGTTGCGTCCCAGCGTGCGTCCCTCTGTCCCGCTTGCTTGCTGGTGGTCCAGGGAAGGAAGAGGAGTCAGGTCTGGGCTCGCGTGGGCTCGCGTGGGTTCGCGTGGGCTCGGAAGGCGCCGGTCGAAGAAAGGCGTGATGGTGAGACTGGGGTATCCCGAGGGGCGGGCCGGGTTGAGCTGCAGATGTGGAGAGCGGGGGACGGAGTGGAGAGGAGGCGGTGGTTCGTGCGTGTGTCGGGAGCGGCTCCGGTGGTGAGGGTCGCGAGCGTCGGTGTTGAGGGCGAAGGGTGTGGGCAGGGTTGTGCGGGTGTGCAAAGAAAGAGAGAGTCTCGGGCAGGGTCCGACTGTGGCCGGGTGCACAGGCGGGCGAGTTGGAAAAGTGAAGCGGGGCAGTGAGGAGGAGAAAAAAATGTGTAGCCCAGGCTGGCCTCGAACTCGTGATCCTCCTGCCTCCGCCTCCTTCAGCAAATCCTACCGGCGTGCGCCACCACCACCGGCGACAGCACAGCGCGATTCGGACCTACTCGAACCTCACACGTGATGACGAAAACAACACAGACACGCCCCCAGCCGCAAGACGCCGCCCCCCAGCCCTGCTCTCACCCCCGGGACACTCACAACGCACTCGCCCCACACACACCCGACCCAACCCGAAACACCTCTCACAACAAACAACACTCGCTCCCTCCTTGCACGCAACGCAAACACAAACACAAACGCACGCACCCACACCACGTCCCAAACCCTCCGGCCGAACGCCCTACACCCGGCGCCCCCTTTTGGCTCACTCATCGCCCGGGACGCCGGCGCGAGGGCGACCCCTGGCGGCCGCACCGGGAACCCACACTCACCGCCCCACAGCGCCCGCCCCCGGCACCCCGTCCACCCAGCTTGCCAAGGGACCCCTCCTTCCGCCCGCCCGCCCGACGCCCCGACACCGGACTCCCTTCGCTCTCCTCCCAACGCCCGCTCCTCACTGCGAGCAAAACCAAGGCCTCCAACTCGGGACCGTCGCCCGCCTTCTTCGCCACGGGCCGCTGGGCTCACCGCCGGCTCAAGCCCTCTGGCCCCCTCCCAAACCCACCCCACCCAACCCACTCCCCAAGGAACACACCCACCCAACCCCCTGACCTTACTCCTCCACACCTTCTCCGGGGAGCCGGGAGGCTCGGCGGGAGCACTCCGTACCCCAAACTCTAGGTTCCCCTCCACCCGTGCTTTCGGGACTACCACGAGTCAAATACTGGCTGCATGGCTGCCTGGCTGCGTGACTGCGAGGACCTATCCGGGGGAGGGCGAGTGGGTGGGTGCCCTGCACCTGGACACTCTGCTAGGGACCGCCAGGTGAGCGAGCGAACGAGCGAGCACCCCGTGACACACCCTAGAAGACACCTCTCGCTCTATCCCACTCCCCTACTGGTGATTTGCCAAAGATAGAAATGGGGAGTTGGTAAAGTGGGGTCTCCCACCTGTAATTCCTGCAGGCAGGTGGAGGGAGAGGCAGGAGGATGAACTAAAATTCTGTACCAGCTGGGTCTAAACAGTGTTGCAGCAAGATCCAGGAAGGCAAAAGCAGTAGGTATTGAGGCCTTCGATCCTAACCAAACCATACCTAACCAAACCAAAGCGAAAGAAGCCAGTGAATCTATCAATATGAACGGTGAAGAAAGCTCAAGAGGCTGAAGATGGGCTTGAGAGGAAGAGGGGTCTAAGTGGCAGAGCTGGTAGCCAGACATCAGGTGATGGGCGACTTGGAGGAGGAGAAGGAGGAGGAGGAGAAGGAGGAGGAGGAGGAGGAGGAGGAGGAGGAGGAGGAGGAGGAGGAGGAGGAGGAGGAGGAGGAGGAGGAGGAGGAGGAGGAGGAGGGAATACGGTGGAAACGGAGAGAGAGGTGAACACAGGCACTGGAAGAGAGGTAGGACTCCTACCCTTTCTCGATCCCACCAACCCACCCACTCCATCCACTCCCCCACCCCACACACTCCCCATGCCTCTTCCCTCTTTGGCTCCTGTTCAGAGAAAGATGGCCTGAAAACACCCCTCAGATCTGTTCTTCTTTCCTCTCCTGCCGGAAGCCTGGGGCCCATCACGAGCCCACCTTGACCTCAGCCAGTGTCCAGGGCCAGGAGCCGGCACCTCCACTTGGGGACTTTCACAAGACAGAGACTTGACTGGGGAGGGGGCTCGCTGCAAACACAGGGACCGGCAGAGGGATGGTCAGGCTGAGGTCAGAAAGAAATCTGGCTGGGCACCCCTCACAAGTCGGTGTTGGTTCCAACTTCCAGACCCTGACACCACCGGGCAATGGACTTTAGGCGTACAGAACAAGCCCGGCATGATTTTGCAAACAGCCTTCATGGTGAGAGATAATTAAAACAGCCTCACGTGTACCACAAAGCCTGTGATTTGTTGACGTCGAAACTCTTTTGCAAATTACATACGACCACTCTCAAAGAGATGGGTTCCCATGGCTGGGAAACAATGCTCATGAGCCAGGGCAGCCGCACACATGCTGTGGGTCTACAGTCTGTTTGGGGGGCGGGGTGTTGCTGGAGGGCTTCTCTCCAGGTTCCACCAAGCCCCACAGTCCCACAATCCACATATAAAATAATCACTCAGACGCTTATATCACTTATAACCTACTTTTAAAGAACAACTTGTTTAAAATGTTTTACATTGGTATAGATTTTAGTTTATTGATACAAACTTGAAGTTAATTTTGTTATGCTGTATATATATATATATATATATATATAGATAGATAGATATTTCTATTCTTGTTTGAGGTATTATGTTTATGTAACTCATTTACAATTGTAATGGATAATTAAAAATAGATTAATAATTAGTTATCTATGATAATCATATTTGTAGCCATGCTAGTTAAGTCTTCTAGGTATACATAGATATATTTCAGATAGATAGGTAACCTTCAAACACTTCATAGACCTAGAGAATATGGCATTTAAATAACTTAGAATTCTGTTGACATGAGACACAATTGCTCCTGGCTGCACCAATTTGATCCCGAGAGAATGTTGGGCTTCTAAGACATTTCCATTTGGAAGTTTGTCTTCTTGGCACAAAATGGCCTACTGGGCCAAGAACTGCCCTTGCCTTGACGGCTGACAGTACGAATATAATGCTGTCCTTTCTGGACAAACGGGACACAAGGAAAGCCACCACTGTACTCTGCCAAGACAGGGTAAGATGGTCTTTCAGAATTCCTGCTTATGAAAATGGTCTGTCATATACTCTAGGCCTGTAGCCAATTTGAATGCACCAACAATGCTGAGAAACATCAGGTGACTGTCCAGGCTGCCAGCTGTCTTGGTCTACTCTTGCAAGATTCCCAAAAGTTGCTTGCATCCATCTACCATTTCTCAAGTACCATTATGTTCCTTCTCAGGTCTTTGATGTGGTTGAAGACTAGATAGTTGTAATTTCCTCAGTTATGATAAAAGATAAGTCAGATATAAAGCCTTAAACTCACAAATATAAGATAGATAGGACATCTTTAATATTGTAAATATAATTCTTGCTTGATAATTTTTTGTTATATGTAATTTTACCATGTTAAAGTTAAAACCTTCCTTTAAAAAAAAAAAAGAAGAAGAAGAAGAAGAAGAAAAGGGGAAGTGCTGTGGATATCATTCTATATAAATAAAACACTGATGGCCAGTGATCAGACAGGAAGTATAGGCAGGACAAGGAGAGAGGAGAATTGGGGAAACAGGAAGAAGGGGGAGAGACACTGCAGCCACCGCCAGGACAAGCAGCATGTAAAGACGCCGGTAAGCCACCAGCCACGGGGCAAGGTATAGATTTATAAAAATGGGTTAATTTAAGATAAAAGAACAGTTAGCGAGAGGCCTGCCACGGCCATACAGTTTATAAGTATTATAAGCGCCTGAGTGATTATTTTATACGTGGATTGTGGGACAGTGGGGCTTGGTGGAACCTGGATAGAAGCCCTCCAGCAACAGCGGGGGCTCTATGGACCCCTTCACATGGGTCACCTGAGACCCACAGATAACAAATTTATGTCAAGAACCATGACAGTAGTGACTGAGTCCCACATAAATGTGTCAAGAGTCAGGTGTGGCCTGCCCTACAAGGAGCACGGGGGTCACCCAGGCTCAGCTCCATTTGTAAAGTACAGGTGACATCTCCCATGAGGATGGCTTCCGTTGACCGAGACAGAAACAAGCTGAAAGAGGGCCTTGGAGGGAGGGTCTGGGATAAACACAATAGTCCCGGGGATTCAAGTGTGACCAGGCCCTCCCTACAGGGAGCACAGGTCACCGGGCTACTACCTACATCCATTCCCAGACTTCTGGGAGGAAGACAGGTACACATAAATCCCTTCAGTTGAAGAGACAAATCTATGTGCTTGATGTTTCCGCATTCTCTAGTGCTTCTCTGTAAGCTAAAAGACCTCGTGTCCTCTACACACTGCCTTTAGGACTCTGACCTCTCGAATGAATCTGCCTCCTCATTTGGTCCTTCCGTCCACCCCTCATCAATCCATCGATCCATCCATCCATCCATCCATCCATCTATGTTTGCATCAGTCCGACCGTCCATCCATGCATCAGTCCATCCATTCATCCAACCAAACATCCATCCGTCCACCATCCTGTTGCTGGAGGGTTTCTCTCCCGGTTCCCCAAGACCCGCAGTCCCACAATCCACTTATAAAATAATCACTCAGACGCTTCTATCACTTATAAACTGTATGGCCGTGGCACGCTTCTTGCTAACTGTTCTTTTATCTTAAATTAACCCATTTTTATAAATCTATACCTTGCCACGTGGCTGGTGGCTTACCGGCGTCTTTACATGCTGCTTATCCTGGCGGTGGCTGCAGTGTCTCTCCCTCCTTCCTGTTTCCCCAATTCTCCTCTCTCCTTGTCCCGCCTATACTTCCTGTCTGGTCACTGGCCATCAGTGTTTTAGTTATATAGAACGATATCCACAGCACCATCCACCATCCATCCATGCATTCATCCTTCCATCCATCCATCCAACCTAACATCCATCCATCCATCCATCCATCCATCCATCCATCCATCCATCCATCCAACCTAATATCCATCCATGCATCCATGCATCCATGCATCCATCCAAACATTCATCCATCCATTGAACCATCCAAACATCCATCCATCCAACTTTCCATCCATACACTCATCCATCCACTCATCCATCCATCCATCCACCATCCATCCCTCCACCCATCCATCCATCCATGCATCCATCCATCCATTCATCCAACCAAACATCCATTGAACCATCCATCCATCCATCCATCCAAACATCCATCCATGCATTCATCCTCCCATTCGTCCATCCATCGACTCATCCATCCATGCACCCGTCCATCCATCCATCCATTCATCCAACCAAACATCCATCCATCTATCCATCCATCCATTCATCCAACCAAACATCCATCCATTCATCAAACCATCCAAACATCCAAACATCCATCCAACCATCCAACCATCCATTCATCCATCCATCCATCTATCCATCCATCCATTCATTGATCCATCCAACCATCCATCCATCCATCCATTGATCCATCCAACCATCCAACCATCCATTCATCCATTCATCCAACCATCCATCCATCCATCGATCCATCCATCCATCCATTGATCCATCCAACCATCCATCCATCCAAACATCCATCCATGCATCCATCCCCAGCCGTAGCAGGCTACCTCCAAGCCACCTAAGAAAATGCACTCGGCAGGAGAAAGGTAAAAACAGCCATCCTTGCTCATGAAATACAGCAGGAACAGGTGGACAGAGTCCTGGAGCCAATGCAGATAAGGAGCCGGGTCAGAGGGGTTTTGGGACAAGGCTGGGGTCTTGGCTGGGTAAAGCCCCACCACCACCGCCCACCCGAGGCCTCCCACTTGGTGCCATCCTCAAGACCACTGCTGGCAGGCAGGAAGAGCCACCGAGGTGGTCAATGAGCTGGGCAAGGCCAGTGCAGAGCTATGGACAAAGAATGGGCTTCCCCCCCCCCCGCCCCCACCAATCACACGTGTCAACACTGGCAGAGACTCTGGGAGACGTTAGATAGACACACAAACAAACAACAAACAAAACACAACCCAAACAGAAAACCCACAGAGTTGAGCTTTGTATTCAAAGGTTGCCAAACTTGACAGGTTTGCAAGCCAGCTCCATCCCTCTTGGTTGAGGTGGACTCAGGCTCCCTTTTGCTCCCCTTGCTTCCCTCCTACCAATTTGCTGTGGTTTGTGTGACAATCATCTCCAGTAAGGCAGACAAGGCAGGGGTCAAAGTACCTGCCTGGAACTTACTAAGCCTGAAAATAGAAGGGCGGTGGTGGTGGTGGTGGTGGTGGCGGTGGTGGGTGTGGTGGTGGTGGTGGTGGTGACTATTACTATTATTACCTTTATTATTATTATTATTATTATTATTATTATTATTATTATTATTATTATTATTATTATTCCCGGTATTTATATTTAAAGAAAAGCAAGAAGGAGTAAGTAGTTCCCCAGATCGCTGCCCCCCAAACTGTCCCCACCTCCACCTCCACCCCCAGGCCAACCCTCAACCCCGGGCCCTTTCGCCAGAGTTGGAGCCAGGGAGCTGCTGCAGTTTGGAAAAGAAGGCCGGGTGGAGCACCGGGCGTGCGAGGAGAAGTTGCGTCCCAGCGTGCGTCCCTCTGTCCCGCTTGCTTGCTGGTGGTCCAGGGAAGGAAGAGGAGTCAGGTCTGGGCTCGCGTGGGCTCGCGTGGGTTCGCGTGGGCTCGGAAGGCGCCGGTCGAAGAAAGGCGTGATGGTGAGACTGGGGTATCCCGAGGGGCGGGCCGGGTTGAGCTGCAGATGTGGAGAGCGGGGGACGGAGTGGAGAGGAGGCGGTGGTTCGTGCGTGTGTCGGGAGCGGCTCCGGTGGTGAGGGTCGCGAGCGTCGGTGTTGAGGGCGAAGGGTGTGGGCAGGGTTGTGCGGGTGTGCAAAGAAAGAGAGAGTCTCGGGCAGGGTCCGACTGTGGCCGGGTGCACAGGCGGGCGAGTTGGAAAAGTGAAGCGGGGCAGTGAGGAGGAGAAAAAAATGTGTAGCCCAGGCTGGCCTCGAACTCGTGATCCTCCTGCCTCCGCCTCCTTCAGCAAATCCTACCGGCGTGCGCCACCACCACCGGCGACAGCACAGCGCGATTCGGACCTACTCGAACCTCACACGTGATGACGAAAACAACACAGACACGCCCCCAGCCGCAAGACGCCGCCCCCCAGCCCTGCTCTCACCCCCGGGACACTCACAACGCACTCGCCCCACACACACCCGACCCAACCCGAAACACCTCTCACAACAAACAACACTCGCTCCCTCCTTGCACGCAACGCAAACACAAACACAAACGCACGCACCCACACCACGTCCCAAACCCTCCGGCCGAACGCCCTACACCCGGCGCCCCCTTTTGGCTCACTCATCGCCCGGGACGCCGGCGCGAGGGCGACCCCTGGCGGCCGCACCGGGAACCCACACTCACCGCCCCACAGCGCCCGCCCCCGGCACCCCGTCCACCCAGCTTGCCAAGGGACCCCTCCTTCCGCCCGCCCGCCCGACGCCCCGACACCGGACTCCCTTCGCTCTCCTCCCAACGCCCGCTCCTCACTGCGAGCAAAACCAAGGCCTCCAACTCGGGACCGTCGCCCGCCTTCTTCGCCACGGGCCGCTGGGCTCACCGCCGGCTCAAGCCCTCTGGCCCCCTCCCAAACCCACCCCACCCAACCCACTCCCCAAGGAACACACCCACCCAACCCCCTGACCTTACTCCTCCACACCTTCTCCGGGGAGCCGGGAGGCTCGGCGGGAGCACTCCGTACCCCAAACTCTAGGTTCCCCTCCACCCGTGCTTTCGGGACTACCACGAGTCAAATACTGGCTGCATGGCTGCCTGGCTGCGTGACTGCGAGGACCTATCCGGGGGAGGGCGAGTGGGTGGGTGCCCTGCACCTGGACACTCTGCTAGGGACCGCCAGGTGAGCGAGCGAACGAGCGAGCACCCCGTGACACACCCTAGAAGACACCTCTCGCTCTATCCCACTCCCCTACTGGTGATTTGCCAAAGATAGAAATGGGGAGTTGGTAAAGTGGGGTCTCCCACCTGTAATTCCTGCAGGCAGGTGGAGGGAGAGGCAGGAGGATGAACTAAAATTCTGTACCAGCTGGGTCTAAACAGTGTTGCAGCAAGATCCAGGAAGGCAAAAGCAGTAGGTATTGAGGCCTTCGATCCTAAACAAACCATACCTAACCAAACCAAAGCGAAAGAAGCCAGTGAATCTATCAATATGAACGGTGAAGAAAGCTCAAGAGGCTGAAGATGGGCTTGAGAGGAAGAGGGGTCTAAGTGGCAGAGCTGGTAGCCAGACATCAGGTGATGGGCGACTTGGAGGAGGAGAAGGAGGAGGAGGAGAAGGAGGAGGAGGAGGAGGAGGAGGAGGAGGAGGAGGAGGAGGAGGAGGAGGAGGAGGAGGAGGAGGAGGGAATACGGTGGAAACGGAGAGAGAGGTGAACACAGGCACTGGAAGAGAGGTAGGACTCCTACCCTTTCTCGATCCCACCAACCCACCCACTCCATCCACTCCCCCACCCCACACACTCCCCATGCCTCTTCCCTCTTTGGCTCCTGTTCAGAGAAAGATGGCCTGAAAACACCCCTCAGATCTGTTCTTCTTTCCTCTCCTGCCGGAAGCCTGGGGCCCATCACGAGCCCACCTTGACCTCAGCCAGTGTCCAGGGCCAGGAGCCGGCACCTCCACTTGGGGACTTTCACAAGACAGAGACTTGACTGGGGAGGGGGCTCGCTGCAAACACAGGGACCGGCAGAGGGATGGTCAGGCTGAGGTCAGAAAGAAATCTGGCTGGGCACCCCTCACAAGTCGGTGTTGGTTCCAACTTCCAGACCCTGACACCACCGGGCAATGGACTTTAGGCGTACAGAACAAGCCCGGCATGATTTTGCAAACAGCCTTCATGGTGAGAGATAATTAAAACAGCCTCACGTGTACCACAAAGCCTGTGATTTGTTGACGTCGAAACTCTTTTGCAAATTACATACGACCACTCTCAAAGAGATGGGTTCCCATGGCTGGGAAACAATGCTCATGAGCCAGGGCAGCCGCACACATGCTGTGGGTCTACAGTCTGTTTGGGGGGCGGGGTGTTGCTGGAGGGCTTCTCTCCAGGTTCCACCAAGCCCCACAGTCCCACAATCCACATATAAAATAATCACTCAGACGCTTATATCACTTATAACCTACTTTTAAAGAACAACTTGTTTAAAATGTTTTACATTGGTATAGATTTTAGTTTATTGATACAAACTTGAAGTTAATTTTGTTATGCTGTATATATATATATATATATATATATATAGATAGATATTTCTATTCTTGTTTGAGGTATTATGTTTATGTAACTCATTTACAATTGTAATGGATAATTAAAAATAGATTAATAATTAGTTATCTATGATAATCATATTTGTAGCCATGCTAGTTAAGTCTTCTAGGTATACATAGATATATTTCAGATAGATAGGTAACCTTCAAACACTTCATAGACCTAGAGAATATGGCATTTAAATAACTTAGAATTCTGTTGACATGAGACACAATTGCTCCTGGCTGCACCAATTTGATCCCGAGAGAATGTTGGGCTTCTAAGACATTTCCATTTGGAAGTTTGTCTTCTTGGCACAAAATGGCCTACTGGGCCAAGAACTGCCCTTGCCTTGACGGCTGACAGTACGAATATAATGCTGTCCTTTCTGGACAAACGGGACACAAGGAAAGCCACCACTGTACTCTGCCAAGACAGGGTAAGATGGTCTTTCAGAATTCCTGCTTATGAAAATGGTCTGTCATATACTCTAGGCCTGTAGCCAATTTGAATGCACCAACAATGCTGAGAAACATCAGGTGACTGTCCAGGCTGCCAGCTGTCTTGGTCTACTCTTGCAAGATTCCCAAAAGTTGCTTGCATCCATCTACCATTTCTCAAGTACCATTATGTTCCTTCTCAGGTCTTTGATGTGGTTGAAGACTAGATAGTTGTAATTTCCTCAGTTATGATAAAAGATAAGTCAGATATAAAGCCTTAAACTCACAAATATAAGATAGATAGGACATCTTTAATATTGTAAATATAATTCTTGCTTGATAATTTTTTGTTATATGTAATTTTACCATGTTAAAGTTAAAACCTTCCTTTAAAAAAAAAAAAGAAGAAGAAGAAGAAGAAGAAAAGGGGAAGTGCTGTGGATATCATTCTATATAAATAAAACACTGATGGCCAGTGATCAGACAGGAAGTATAGGCAGGACAAGGAGAGAGGAGAATTGGGGAAACAGGAAGAAGGGGGAGAGACACTGCAGCCACCGCCAGGACAAGCAGCATGTAAAGACGCCGGTAAGCCACCAGCCACGGGGCAAGGTATAGATTTATAAAAATGGGTTAATTTAAGATAAAAGAACAGTTAGCGAGAGGCCTGCCACGGCCATACAGTTTATAAGTATTATAAGCGCCTGAGTGATTATTTTATACGTGGATTGTGGGACAGTGGGGCTTGGTGGAACCTGGATAGAAGCCCTCCAGCAACAGCGGGGGCTCTATGGACCCCTTCACATGGGTCACCTGAGACCCACAGATAACAAATTTATGTCAAGAACCATGACAGTAGTGACTGAGTCCCACATAAATGTGTCAAGAGTCAGGTGTGGCCTGCCCTACAAGGAGCACGGGGGTCACCCAGGCTCAGCTCCATTTGTAAAGTACAGGTGACATCTCCCATGAGGATGGCTTCCGTTGACCGAGACAGAAACAAGCTGAAAGAGGGCCTTGGAGGGAGGGTCTGGGATAAACACAATAGTCCCGGGGATTCAAGTGTGACCAGGCCCTCCCTACAGGGAGCACAGGTCACCGGGCTACTACCTACATCCATTCCCAGACTTCTGGGAGGAAGACAGGTACACATAAATCCCTTCAGTTGAAGAGACAAATCTATGTGCTTGATGTTTCCGCATTCTCTAGTGCTTCTCTGTAAGCTAAAAGACCTCGTGTCCTCTACACACTGCCTTTAGGACTCTGACCTCTCGAATGAATCTGCCTCCTCATTTGGTCCTTCCGTCCACCCCTCATCAATCCATCGATCCATCCATCCATCCATCCATCCATCTATGTTTGCATCAGTCCGACCGTCCATCCATGCATCAGTCCATCCATTCATCCAACCAAACATCCATCCGTCCACCATCCTGTTGCTGGAGGGTTTCTCTCCCGGTTCCCCAAGACCCGCAGTCCCACAATCCACTTATAAAATAATCACTCAGACGCTTCTATCACTTATAAACTGTATGGCCGTGGCACGCTTCTTGCTAACTGTTCTTTTATCTTAAATTAACCCATTTTTATAAATCTATACCTTGCCACGTGGCTGGTGGCTTACCGGCGTCTTTACATGCTGCTTATCCTGGCGGTGGCTGCAGTGTCTCTCCCTCCTTCCTGTTTCCCCAATTCTCCTCTCTCCTTGTCCCGCCTATACTTCCTGTCTGGTCACTGGCCATCAGTGTTTTAGTTATATAGAACGATATCCACAGCACCATCCACCATCCATCCATGCATTCATCCTTCCATCCATCCATCCAACCTAACATCCATCCATCCATCCATCCATCCATCCATCCATCCATCCATCCAACCTAATATCCATCCATGCATCCATGCATCCATGCATCCATCCAAACATTCATCCATCCATTGAACCATCCAAACATCCATCCATCCAACTTTCCATCCATACACTCATCCATCCACTCATCCATCCATCCATCCACCATCCATCCCTCCACCCATCCATCCATCCATGCATCCATCCATCCATTCATCCAACCAAACATCCATTGAACCATCCATCCATCCATCCATCCAAACATCCATCCATGCATTCATCCTCCCATTCGTCCATCCATCGACTCATCCATCCATGCACCCGTCCATCCATCCATCCATTCATCCAACCAAACATCCATCCATCTATCCATCCATCCATTCATCCAACCAAACATCCATCCATTCATCAAACCATCCAAACATCCAAACATCCATCCAACCATCCAACCATCCATTCATCCATCCATCCATCTATCCATCCATCCATTCATTGATCCATCCAACCATCCATCCATCCATCCATTGATCCATCCAACCATCCAACCATCCATTCATCCATTCATCCAACCATCCATCCATCCATCGATCCATCCATCCATCCATTGATCCATCCAACCATCCATCCATCCAAACATCCATCCATGCATCCATCCCCAGCCGTAGCAGGCTACCTCCAAGCCACCTAAGAAAATGCACTCGGCAGGAGAAAGGTAAAAACAGCCATCCTTGCTCATGAAATACAGCAGGAACAGGTGGACAGAGTCCTGGAGCCAATGCAGATAAGGAGCCGGGTCAGAGGGGTTTTGGGACAAGGCTGGGGTCTTGGCTGGGTAAAGCCCCACCACCACCGCCCACCCGAGGCCTCCCACTTGGTGCCATCCTCAAGACCACTGCTGGCAGGCAGGAAGAGCCACCGAGGTGGTCAATGAGCTGGGCAAGGCCAGTGCAGAGCTATGGACAAAGAATGGGCTTCCCCCCCCCGCCCCCACCAATCACACGTGTCAACACTGGCAGAGACTCTGGGAGACGTTAGATAGACACACAAACAAACAACAAACAAAACACAACCCAAACAGAAAACCCACAGAGTTGAGCTTTGTATTCAAAGGTTGCCAAACTTGACAGGTTTGCAAGCCAGCTCCATCCCTCTTGGTTGAGGTGGACTCAGGCTCCCTTTTGCTCCCCTTGCTTCCCTCCTACCAATTTGCTGTGGTTTGTGTGACAATCATCTCCAGTAAGGCAGACAAGGCAGGGGTCAAAGTACCTGCCTGGAACTTACTAAGCCTGAAAATAGAAGGGCGGTGGTGGTGGTGGTGGTGGTGGCGGTGGTGGGTGTGGTGGTGGTGGTGGTGGTGACTATTACTATTATTACCTTTATTATTATTATTATTATTATTATTATTATTATTATTATTATTATTATTCCCGGTATTTATATTTAAAGAAAAGCAAGAAGGAGTAAGTAGTTCCCCAGATCGCTGCCCCCCAAACTGTCCCCACCTCCACCTCCACCCCCAGGCCAACCCTCAACCCCGGGCCCTTTCGCCAGAGTTGGAGCCAGGGAGCTGCTGCAGTTTGGAAAAGAAGGCCGGGTGGAGCACCGGGCGTGCGAGGAGAAGTTGCGTCCCAGCGTGCGTCCCTCTGTCCCGCTTGCTTGCTGGTGGTCCAGGGAAGGAAGAGGAGTCAGGTCTGGGCTCGCGTGGGCTCGCGTGGGTTCGCGTGGGTTCGCGTGGGCTCGGAAGGCGCCGGTCGAAGAAAGGCGTGATGGTGAGACTGGGGTATCCCGAGGGGCGGGCCGGGTTGAGCTGCAGATGTGGAGAGCGGGGGACGGAGTGGAGAGGAGGCGGTGGTTCGTGCGTGTGTCGGGAGCGGCTCCGGTGGTGAGGGTCGCGAGCGTCGGTGTTGAGGGTGAAGGGTGTGGGCAGGGTTGTGCGGGTGTGCAAAGAAAGAGAGAGTCTCGGGCAGGGTCCGACTGTGGCCGGGTGCACAGGCGGGCGAGTTGGAAAAGTGAAGCGGGGCAGTGAGGAGGAGAAAAAAATGTGTTGCCCAGGCTGGCCTCGAACTCGTGATCCTCCTGCCTCCGCCTCCTTCAGCAAATCCTACCGGCGTGCGCCACCACCACCGGCGACAGCACAGCGCGATTCGGACCTACTCGAACCTCACACGTGATGACGAAAACAACACAGACACGCCCCCAGCCGCAAGACGCCGCCCCCCAGCCCTGCTCTCACCCCCGGGACACTCACAACGCACTCGCCCCACACACACCCGACCCAACCCGAAACACCTCTCACAACAAACAACACTCGCTCCCTCCTTGCACGCAACGCAAACACAAACACAAACGCACGCACCCACACCACGTCCCAAACCCTCCGGCCGAACGCCCTACACCCGGCGCCCCCTTTTGGCTCACTCATCGCCCGGGACGCCGGCGCGAGGGCGACCCCTGGCGGCCGCACCGGGAACCCACACTCACCGCCCCACAGCGCCCGCCCCCGGCACCCCGTCCACCCAGCTTGCCAAGGGACCCCTCCTTCCGCCCGCCCGCCCGACGCCCCGACACCGGACTCCCTTCGCTCTCCTCCCAACGCCCGCTCCTCACTGCGAGCAAAACCAAGGCCTCCAACTCGGGACCGTCGCCCGCCTTCTTCGCCACGGGCCGCTGGGCTCACCGCCGGCTCAAGCCCTCTGGCCCCCTCCCAAACCCACCCCACCCAACCCACTCCCCAAGGAACACACCCACCCAACCCCCTGACCTTACTCCTCCACACCTTCTCCGGGGAGCCGGGAGGCTCGGCGGGAGCACTCCGTACCCCAAACTCTAGGTTCCCCTCCACCCGTGCTTTCGGGACTACCACGAGTCAAATACTGGCTGCATGGCTGCCTGGCTGCGTGACTGCGAGGACCTATCCGGGGGAGGGCGAGTGGGTGGGTGCCCTGCACCTGGACACTCTGCTAGGGACCGCCAGGTGAGCGAGCGAACGAGCGAGCACCCCGTGACACACCCTAGAAGACAC
Source organism: Peromyscus maniculatus bairdii (assembly GCF_049852395.1). NCBI lineage: Eukaryota > Metazoa > Chordata > Mammalia > Rodentia > Cricetidae > Peromyscus > Peromyscus maniculatus. The sequence goes on from NC_134854.1 coordinate 43,853,694, forward strand.
CTCTCGCTCTATCCCACTCCCCTACTGGTGATTTGCCAAAGATAGAAATGGGGAGTTGGTAAAGTGGGGTCTCCCACCTGTAATTCCTGCAGGCAGGTGGAGGGAGAGGCAGGAGGATGAACTAAAATTCTGTACCAGCTGGGTCTAAACAGTGTTGCAGCAAGATCCAGGAAGGCAAAAGCAGTAGGTATTGAGGCCTTCGATCCTAAACAAACCATACCTAACCTAACCAAAGCGAAAGAAGCCAGTGAATCTATCAATATGAACGGTGAAGAAAGCTCAAGAGGCTGAAGATGGGCTTGAGAGGAAGAGGGGTCTAAGTGGCAGAGCTGGTAGCCAGACATCAGGTGATGGGCGACTTGGAGGAGGAGAAGGAGGAGGAGGAGAAGGAGGAGGAGGAGGAGGAGGAGGAGGAGGAGGAGGAGGAGGAGGAGGAGGAGGAGGAGGAGGAGGAGGAGGAGGGAATACGGTGGAAACGGAGAGAGAGGTGAACACAGGCACTGGAAGAGAGGTAGGACTCCTACCCTTTCTCGATCCCACCAACCCACCCACTCCATCCACTCCCCCACCCCACACACTCCCCATGCCTCTTCCCTCTTTGGCTCCTGTTCAGAGAAAGATGGCCTGAAAACACCCCTCAGATCTGTTCTTCTTTCCTCTCCTGCCGGAAGCCTGGGGCCCATCACGAGCCCACCTTGACCTCAGCCAGTGTCCAGGGCCAGGAGCCGGCACCTCCACTTGGGGACTTTCACAAGACAGAGACTTGACTGGGGAGGGGGCTCGCTGCAAACACAGGGACCGGCAGAGGGATGGTCAGGCTGAGGTCAGAAAGAAATCTGGCTGGGCACCCCTCACAAGTCGGTGTTGGTTCCAACTTCCAGACCCTGACACCACCGGGCAATGGACTTTAGGCGTACAGAACAAGCCCGGCATGATTTTGCAAACAGCCTTCATGGTGAGAGATAATTAAAACAGCCTCACGTGTACCACAAAGCCTGTGATTTGTTGACGTCGAAACTCTTTTGCAAATTACATACGACCACTCTCAAAGAGATGGGTTCCCATGGCTGGGAAACAATGCTCATGAGCCAGGGCAGCCGCACACATGCTGTGGGTCTACAGTCTGTTTGGGGGGCGGGGTGTTGCTGGAGGGCTTCTCTCCAGGTTCCACCAAGCCCCACAGTCCCACAATCCACATATAAAATAATCACTCAGACGCTTATATCACTTATAACCTACTTTTAAAGAACAACTTGTTTAAAATGTTTTACATTGGTATAGATTTTAGTTTATTGATACAAACTTGAAGTTAATTTTGTTATGCTGTATATATATATATATATAGATAGATAGATATTTCTATTCTTGTTTGAGGTATTATGTTTATGTAACTCATTTACAATTGTAATGGATAATTAAAAATAGATTAATAATTAGTTATCTATGATAATCATATTTGTAGCCATGCTAGTTAAGTCTTCTAGGTATACATAGATATATTTCAGATAGATAGGTAACCTTCAAACACTTCATAGACCTAGAGAATATGGCATTTAAATAACTTAGAATTCTGTTGACATGAGACACAATTGCTCCTGGCTGCACCAATTTGATCCCGAGAGAATGTTGGGCTTCTAAGACATTTCCATTTGGAAGTTTGTCTTCTTGGCACAAAATGGCCTACTGGGCCAAGAACTGCCCTTGCCTTGACGGCTGACAGTACGAATATAATGCTGTCCTTTCTGGACAAACGGGACACAAGGAAAGCCACCACTGTACTCTGCCAAGACAGGGTAAGATGGTCTTTCAGAATTCCTGCTTATGAAAATGGTCTGTCATATACTCTAGGCCTGTAGCCAATTTGAATGCACCAACAATGCTGAGAAACATCAGGTGACTGTCCAGGCTGCCAGCTGTCTTGGTCTACTCTTGCAAGATTCCCAAAAGTTGCTTGCATCCATCTACCATTTCTCAAGTACCATTATGTTCCTTCTCAGGTCTTTGATGTGGTTGAAGACTAGATAGTTGTAATTTCCTCAGTTATGATAAAAGATAAGTCAGATATAAAGCCTTAAACTCACAAATATAAGATAGATAGGACATCTTTAATATTGTAAATATAATTCTTGCTTGATAATTTTTTGTTATATGTAATTTTACCATGTTAAAGTTAAAACCTTCCTTTAAAAAAAAAAAAGAAGAAGAAGAAGAAGAAGAAAAGGGGAAGTGCTGTGGATATCATTCTATATAAATAAAACACTGATGGCCAGTGATCAGACAGGAAGTATAGGCAGGACAAGGAGAGAGGAGAATTGGGGAAACAGGAAGAAGGGGGAGAGACACTGCAGCCACCGCCAGGACAAGCAGCATGTAAAGACGCCGGTAAGCCACCAGCCACGGGGCAAGGTATAGATTTATAAAAATGGGTTAATTTAAGATAAAAGAACAGTTAGCGAGAGGCCTGCCACGGCCATACAGTTTATAAGTATTATAAGCGCCTGAGTGATTATTTTATACGTGGATTGTGGGACAGTGGGGCTTGGTGGAACCTGGATAGAAGCCCTCCAGCAACAGCGGGGGCTCTATGGACCCCTTCACATGGGTCACCTGAGACCCACAGATAACAAATTTATGTCAAGAACCATGACAGTAGTGACTGAGTCCCACATAAATGTGTCAAGAGTCAGGTGTGGCCTGCCCTACAAGGAGCACGGGGGTCACCCAGGCTCAGCTCCATTTGTAAAGTACAGGTGACATCTCCCATGAGGATGGCTTCCGTTGACCGAGACAGAAACAAGCTGAAAGAGGGCCTTGGAGGGAGGGTCTGGGATAAACACAATAGTCCCGGGGATTCAAGTGTGACCAGGCCCTCCCTACAGGGAGCACAGGTCACCGGGCTACTACCTACATCCATTCCCAGACTTCTGGGAGGAAGACAGGTACACATAAATCCCTTCAGTTGAAGAGACAAATCTATGTGCTTGATGTTTCCGCATTCTCTAGTGCTTCTCTGTAAGCTAAAAGACCTCGTGTCCTCTACACACTGCCTTTAGGACTCTGACCTCTCGAATGAATCTGCCTCCTCATTTGGTCCTTCCGTCCACCCCTCATCAATCCATCGATCCATCCATCCATCCATCCATCCATCTATGTTTGCATCAGTCCGACCGTCCATCCATGCATCAGTCCATCCATTCATCCAACCAAACATCCATCCGTCCACCATCCTGTTGCTGGAGGGTTTCTCTCCCGGTTCCCCAAGACCCGCAGTCCCACAATCCACTTATAAAATAATCACTCAGACGCTTCTATCACTTATAAACTGTATGGCCGTGGCACGCTTCTTGCTAACTGTTCTTTTATCTTAAATTAACCCATTTTTATAAATCTATACCTTGCCACGTGGCTGGTGGCTTACCGGCGTCTTTACATGCTGCTTATCCTGGCGGTGGCTGCAGTGTCTCTCCCTCCTTCCTGTTTCCCCAATTCTCCTCTCTCCTTGTCCCGCCTATACTTCCTGTCTGGTCACTGGCCATCAGTGTTTTAGTTATATAGAACGATATCCACAGCACCATCCACCATCCATCCATGCATTCATCCTTCCATCCATCCATCCAACCTAACATCCATCCATCCATCCATCCATCCATCCATCCATCCATCCATCCATCCAACCTAATATCCATCCATGCATCCATGCATCCATGCATCCATCCAAACATTCATCCATCCATTGAACCATCCAAACATCCATCCATCCAACTTTCCATCCATACACTCATCCATCCACTCATCCATCCATCCATCCACCATCCATCCCTCCACCCATCCATCCATCCATGCATCCATCCATCCATTCATCCAACCAAACATCCATTGAACCATCCATCCATCCATCCATCCAAACATCCATCCATGCATTCATCCTCCCATTCGTCCATCCATCGACTCATCCATCCATGCACCCGTCCATCCATCCATCCATTCATCCAACCAAACATCCATCCATCTATCCATCCATCCATTCATCCAACCAAACATCCATCCATTCATCAAACCATCCAAACATCCAAACATCCATCCAACCATCCAACCATCCATTCATCCATCCATCCATCTATCCATCCATCCATTCATTGATCCATCCAACCATCCATCCATCCATCCATTGATCCATCCAACCATCCAACCATCCATTCATCCATTCATCCAACCATCCATCCATCCATCGATCCATCCATCCATCCATTGATCCATCCAACCATCCATCCATCCAAACATCCATCCATGCATCCATCCCCAGCCGTAGCAGGCTACCTCCAAGCCACCTAAGAAAATGCACTCGGCAGGAGAAAGGTAAAAACAGCCATCCTTGCTCATGAAATACAGCAGGAACAGGTGGACAGAGTCCTGGAGCCAATGCAGATAAGGAGCCGGGTCAGAGGGGTTTTGGGACAAGGCTGGGGTCTTGGCTGGGTAAAGCCCCACCACCACCGCCCACCCGAGGCCTCCCACTTGGTGCCATCCTCAAGACCACTGCTGGCAGGCAGGAAGAGCCACCGAGGTGGTCAATGAGCTGGGCAAGGCCAGTGCAGAGCTATGGACAAAGAATGGGCTTCCCCCCCCCCGCCCCCACCAATCACACGTGTCAACACTGGCAGAGACTCTGGGAGACGTTAGATAGACACACAAACAAACAACAAACAAAACACAACCCAAACAGAAAACCCACAGAGTTGAGCTTTGTATTCAAAGGTTGCCAAACTTGACAGGTTTGCAAGCCAGCTCCATCCCTCTTGGTTGAGGTGGACTCAGGCTCCCTTTTGCTCCCCTTGCTTCCCTCCTACCAATTTGCTGTGGTTTGTGTGACAATCATCTCCAGTAAGGCAGACAAGGCAGGGGTCAAAGTACCTGCCTGGAACTTACTAAGCCTGAAAATAGAAGGGCGGTGGTGGTGGTGGTGGTGGTGGCGGTGGTGGGTGTGGTGGTGGTGGTGGTGGTGACTATTACTATTATTACCTTTATTATTATTATTATTATTATTATTATTATTATTATTATTATTCCCGGTATTTATATTTAAAGAAAAGCAAGAAGGAGTAAGTAGTTCCCCAGATCGCTGCCCCCCAAACTGTCCCCACCTCCACCTCCACCCCCAGGCCAACCCTCAACCCCGGGCCCTTTCGCCAGAGTTGGAGCCAGGGAGCTGCTGCAGTTTGGAAAAGAAGGCCGGGTGGAGCACCGGGCGTGCGAGGAGAAGTTGCGTCCCAGCGTGCGTCCCTCTGTCCCGCTTGCTTGCTGGTGGTCCAGGGAAGGAAGAGGAGTCAGGTCTGGGCTCGCGTGGGCTCGCGTGGGTTCGCGTGGGTTCGCGTGGGCTCGGAAGGCGCCGGTCGAAGAAAGGCGTGATGGTGAGCCTGGGGTATCCCGAGGGGCGGGCCGGGTTGAGCTGCAGATGTGGAGAGCGGGGGACGGAGTGGAGAGGAGGCGGTGGTTCGTGCGTGTGTCGGGAGCGGCTCCGGTGGTGAGGGTCGCGAGCGTCGGTGTTGAGGGTGAAGGGTGTGGGCAGGGTTGTGCGGGTGTGCAAAGAAAGAGAGAGTCTCGGGCAGGGTCCGACTGTGGCCGGGTGCACAGGCGGGCGAGTTGGAAAAGTGAAGCGGGGCAGTGAGGAGGAGAAAAAAGTGTGTTGCCCAGGCTGGCCTCGAACTCGTGATCCTCCTGCCTCCGCCTCCTTCAGCAAATCCTACCGGCGTGCGCCACCACCACCGGCGACAGCACAGCGCGATTCGGACCTACTCGAACCTCACACGTGATGACGAAAACAACACAGACACGCCCCCAGCCGCAAGACGCCGCCCCCCAGCCCTGCTCTCACCCCCGGGACACTCACAACGCACTCGCCCCACACACACCCGACCCAACCCGAAACACCTCTCACAACAAACAACACTCGCTCCCTCCTTGCACGCAACGCAAACACAAACACAAACGCACGCACCCACACCACGTCCCAAACCCTCCGGCCGAACGCCCTACACCCGGCGCCCCCTTTTGGCTCACTCATCGCCCGGGACGCCGGCGCGAGGGCGACCCCTGGCGGCCGCACCGGGAACCCACACTCACCGCCCCACAGCGCCCGCCCCCGGCACCCCGTCCACCCAGCTTGCCAAGGGACCCCTCCTTCCGCCCGCCCGCCCGACGCCCCGACACCGGACTCCCTTCGCTCTCCTCCCAACGCCCGCTCCTCACTGCGAGCAAAACCAAGGCCTCCAACTCGGGACCGTCGCCCGCCTTCTTCGCCACGGGCCGCTGGGCTCACCGCCGGCTCAAGCCCTCTGGCCCCCTCCCAAACCCACCCCACCCAACCCACTCCCCAAGGAACACACCCACCCAACCCCCTGACCTTACTCCTCCACACCTTCTCCGGGGAGCCGGGAGGCTCGGCGGGAGCACTCCGTACCCCAAACTCTAGGTTCCCCTCCACCCGTGCTTTCGGGACTACCACGAGTCAAATACTGGCTGCATGGCTGCCTGGCTGCGTGACTGCGAGGACCTATCCGGGGGAGGGCGAGTGGGTGGGTGCCCTGCACCTGGACACTCTGCTAGGGACCGCCAGGTGAGCGAGCGAACGAGCGAGCACCCCGTGACACACCCTAGAAGACACCTCTCGCTCTATCCCACTCCCCTACTGGTGATTTGCCAAAGATAGAAATGGGGAGTTGGTAAAGTGGGGTCTCCCACCTGTAATTCCTGCAGGCAGGTGGAGGGAGAGGCAGGAGGATGAACTAAAATTCTGTACCAGCTGGGTCTAAACAGTGTTGCAGCAAGATCCAGGAAGGCAAAAGCAGTAGGTATTGAGGCCTTCGATCCTAAACAAACCATACCTAACCAAACCAAAGCGAAAGAAGCCAGTGAATCTATCAATATGAACGGTGAAGAAAGCTCAAGAGGCTGAAGATGGGCTTGAGAGGAAGAGGGGTCTAAGTGGCAGAGCTGGTAGCCAGACATCAGGTGATGGGCGACTTGGAGGAGGAGAAGGAGGAGGAGGAGAAGGAGGAGGAGGAGGAGGAGGAGGAGGAGGAGGAGGAGGAGGAGGAGGAGGAGGAGGAGGAGGAGGAGGAGGGAATACGGTGGAAACGGAGAGAGAGGTGAACACAGGCACTGGAAGAGAGGTAGGACTCCTACCCTTTCTCGATCCCACCAACCCACCCACTCCATCCACTCCCCCACCCCACACACTCCCCATGCCTCTTCCCTCTTTGGCTCCTGTTCAGAGAAAGATGGCCTGAAAACACCCCTCAGATCTGTTCTTCTTTCCTCTCCTGCCGGAAGCCTGGGGCCCATCACGAGCCCACCTTGACCTCAGCCAGTGTCCAGGGCCAGGAGCCGGCACCTCCACTTGGGGACTTTCACAAGACAGAGACTTGACTGGGGAGGGGGCTCGCTGCAAACACAGGGACCGGCAGAGGGATGGTCAGGCTGAGGTCAGAAAGAAATCTGGCTGGGCACCCCTCACAAGTCGGTGTTGGTTCCAACTTCCAGACCCTGACACCACCGGGCAATGGACTTTAGGCGTACAGAACAAGCCCGGCATGATTTTGCAAACAGCCTTCATGGTGAGAGATAATTAAAACAGCCTCACGTGTACCACAAAGCCTGTGATTTGTTGACGTCGAAACTCTTTTGCAAATTACATACGACCACTCTCAAAGAGATGGGTTCCCATGGCTGGGAAACAATGCTCATGAGCCAGGGCAGCCGCACACATGCTGTGGGTCTACAGTCTGTTTGGGGGGCGGGGTGTTGCTGGAGGGCTTCTCTCCAGGTTCCACCAAGCCCCACAGTCCCACAATCCACATATAAAATAATCACTCAGACGCTTATATCACTTATAACCTACTTTTAAAGAACAACTTGTTTAAAATGTTTTACATTGGTATAGATTTTAGTTTATTGATACAAACTTGAAGTTAATTTTGTTATGCTGTATATATATATATATATATAGATATATATTTCTATTCTTGTTTGAGGTATTATGTTTATGTAACTCATTTACAATTGTAATGGATAATTAAAAATAGATTAATAATTAGTTATCTATGATAATCATATTTGTAGCCATGCTAGTTAAGTCTTCTAGGTATACATAGATATATTTCAGATAGATAGGTAACCTTCAAACACTTCATAGACCTAGAGAATATGGCATTTAAATAACTTAGAATTCTGTTGACATGAGACACAATTGCTCCTGGCTGCACCAATTTGATCCCGAGAGAATGTTGGGCTTCTAAGACATTTCCATTTGGAAGTTTGTCTTCTTGGCACAAAATGGCCTACTGGGCCAAGAACTGCCCTTGCCTTGACGGCTGACAGTACGAATATAATGCTGTCCTTTCTGGACAAACGGGACACAAGGAAAGCCACCACTGTACTCTGCCAAGACAGGGTAAGATGGTCTTTCAGAATTCCTGCTTATGAAAATGGTCTGTCATATACTCTAGGCCTGTAGCCAATTTGAATGCACCAACAATGCTGAGAAACATCAGGTGACTGTCCAGGCTGCCAGCTGTCTTGGTCTACTCTTGCAAGATTCCCAAAAGTTGCTTGCATCCATCTACCATTTCTCAAGTACCATTATGTTCCTTCTCAGGTCTTTGATGTGGTTGAAGACTAGATAGTTGTAATTTCCTCAGTTATGATAAAAGATAAGTCAGATATAAAGCCTTAAACTCACAAATATAAGATAGATAGGACATCTTTAATATTGTAAATATAATTCTTGCTTGATAATTTTTTGTTATATGTAATTTTACCATGTTAAAGTTAAAACCTTCCTTTAAAAAAAAAAAAGAAGAAGAAGAAGAAGAAGAAAAGGGGAAGTGCTGTGGATATCATTCTATATAAATAAAACACTGATGGCCAGTGATCAGACAGGAAGTATAGGCAGGACAAGGAGAGAGGAGAATTGGGGAAACAGGAAGAAGGGGGAGAGACACTGCAGCCACCGCCAGGACAAGCAGCATGTAAAGACGCCGGTAAGCCACCAGCCACGGGGCAAGGTATAGATTTATAAAAATGGGTTAATTTAAGATAAAAGAACAGTTAGCGAGAGGCCTGCCACGGCCATACAGTTTATAAGTATTATAAGCGCCTGAGTGATTATTTTATACATGGATTGTGGGACAGTGGGGCTTGGTGGAACCTGGATAGAAGCCCTCCAGCAACAGCGGGGGCTCTATGGACCCCTTCACATGGGTCACCTGAGACCCACAGATAACAAATTTATGTCAAGAACCATGACAGTAGTGACTGAGTCCCACATAAATGTGTCAAGAGTCAGGTGTGGCCTGCCCTACAAGGAGCACGGGGGTCACCCAGGCTCAGCTCCATTTGTAAAGTACAGGTGACATCTCCCATGAGGATGGCTTCCGTTGACCGAGACAGAAACAAGCTGAAAGAGGGCCTTGGAGGGAGGGTCTGGGATAAACACAATAGTCCCGGGGATTCAAGTGTGACCAGGCCCTCCCTACAGGGAGCACAGGTCACCGGGCTACTACCTACATCCATTCCCAGACTTCTGGGAGGAAGACAGGTACACATAAATCCCTTCAGTTGAAGAGACAAATCTATGTGCTTGATGTTTCCGCATTCTCTAGTGCTTCTCTGTAAGCTAAAAGACCTCGTGTCCTCTACACACTGCCTTTAGGACTCTGACCTCTCGAATGAATCTGCCTCCTCATTTGGTCCTTCCGTCCACCCCTCATCAATCCATCGATCCATCCATCCATCCATCCATCCATCTATGTTTGCATCAGTCCGACCGTCCATCCATGCATCAGTCCATCCATTCATCCAACCAAACATCCATCCGTCCACCATCCTGTTGCTGGAGGGTTTCTCTCCCGGTTCCCCAAGACCCGCAGTCCCACAATCCACTTATAAAATAATCACTCAGACGCTTCTATCACTTATAAACTGTATGGCCGTGGCACGCTTCTTGCTAACTGTTCTTTTATCTTAAATTAACCCATTTTTATAAATCTATACCTTGCCACGTGGCTGGTGGCTTACCGGCGTCTTTACATGCTGCTTATCCTGGCGGTGGCTGCAGTGTCTCTCCCTCCTTCCTGTTTCCCCAATTCTCCTCTCTCCTTGTCCCGCCTATACTTCCTGTCTGGTCACTGGCCATCAGTGTTTTAGTTATATAGAACGATATCCACAGCACCATCCACCATCCATCCATGCATTCATCCTTCCATCCATCCATCCAACCTAACATCCATCCATCCATCCATCCATCCATCCATCCATCCATCCATCCATCCAACCTAATATCCATCCATGCATCCATGCATCCATGCATCCATCCAAACATTCATCCATCCATTGAACCATCCAAACATCCATCCATCCAACTTTCCATCCATACACTCATCCATCCACTCATCCATCCATCCATCCACCATCCATCCCTCCACCCATCCATCCATCCATGCATCCATCCATCCATTCATCCAACCAAACATCCATTGAACCATCCATCCATCCATCCATCCAAACATCCATCCATGCATTCATCCTCCCATTCGTCCATCCATCGACTCATCCATCCATGCACCCGTCCATCCATCCATCCATTCATCCAACCAAACATCCATCCATCTATCCATCCATCCATTCATCCAACCAAACATCCATCCATTCATCAAACCATCCAAACATCCAAACATCCATCCAACCATCCAACCATCCATTCATCCATCCATCCATCTATCCATCCATCCATTCATTGATCCATCCAACCATCCATCCATCCATCCATTGATCCATCCAACCATCCAACCATCCATTCATCCATTCATCCAACCATCCATCCATCCATCGATCCATCCATCCATCCATTGATCCATCCAACCATCCATCCATCCAAACATCCATCCATGCATCCATCCCCAGCCGTAGCAGGCTACCTCCAAGCCACCTAAGAAAATGCACTCGGCAGGAGAAAGGTAAAAACAGCCATCCTTGCTCATGAAATACAGCAGGAACAGGTGGACAGAGTCCTGGAGCCAATGCAGATAAGGAGCCGGGTCAGAGGGGTTTTGGGACAAGGCTGGGGTCTTGGCTGGGTAAAGCCCCACCACCACCGCCCACCCGAGGCCTCCCACTTGGTGCCATCCTCAAGACCACTGCTGGCAGGCAGGAAGAGCCACCGAGGTGGTCAATGAGCTGGGCAAGGCCAGTGCAGAGCTATGGACAAAGAATGGGCTTCCCCCCCCCCCCGCCCCCACCAATCACACGTGTCAACACTGGCAGAGACTCTGGGAGACGTTAGATAGACACACAAACAAACAACAAACAAAACACAACCCAAACAGAAAACCCACAGAGTTGAGCTTTGTATTCAAAGGTTGCCAAACTTGACAGGTTTGCAAGCCAGCTCCATCCCTCTTGGTTGAGGTGGACTCAGGCTCCCTTTTGCTCCCCTTGCTTCCCTCCTACCAATTTGCTGTGGTTTGTGTGACAATCATCTCCAGTAAGGCAGACAAGGCAGGGGTCAAAGTACCTGCCTGGAACTTACTAAGCCTGAAAATAGAAGGGCGGTGGTGGTGGTGGTGGTGGTGGCGGTGGTGGGTGTGGTGGTGGTGGTGGTGGTGACTATTACTATTATTACCTTTATTATTATTATTATTATTATTATTATTATTATTATTATTATTATTCCCGGTATTTATATTTAAAGAAAAGCAAGAAGGAGTAAGTAGTTCCCCAGATCGCTGCCCCCCAAACTGTCCCCACCTCCACCTCCACCCCCAGGCCAACCCTCAACCCCGGGCCCTTTCGCCAGAGTTGGAGCCAGGGAGCTGCTGCAGTTTGGAAAAGAAGGCCGGGTGGAGCACCGGGCGTGCGAGGAGAAGTTGCGTCCCAGCGTGCGTCCCTCTGTCCCGCTTGCTTGCTGGTGGTCCAGGGAAGGAAGAGGAGTCAGGTCTGGGCTCGCGTGGGCTCGCGTGGGTTCGCGTGGGTTCGCGTGGGCTCGGAAGGCGCCGGTCGAAGAAAGGCGTGATGGTGAGACTGGGGTATCCCGAGGGGCGGGCCGGGTTGAGCTGCAGATGTGGAGAGCGGGGGACGGAGTGGAGAGGAGGCGGTGGTTCGTGCGTGTGTCGGGAGCGGCTCCGGTGGTGAGGGTCGCGAGCGTCGGTGTTGAGGGTGAAGGGTGTGGGCAGGGTTGTGCGGGTGTGCAAAGAAAGAGAGAGTCTCGGGCAGGGTCCGACTGTGGCCGGGTGCACAGGCGGGCGAGTTGGAAAAGTGAAGCGGGGCAGTGAGGAGGAGAAAAAAATGTGTAGCCCAGGCTGGCCTCGAACTCGTGATCCTCCTGCCTCCGCCTCCTTCAGCAAATCCTACCGGCGTGCGCCACCACCACCGGCGACAGCACAGCGCGATTCGGACCTACTCGAACCTCACACGTGATGACGAAAACAACACAGACACGCCCCCAGCCGCAAGACGCCGCCCCCCAGCCCTGCTCTCACCCCCGGGACACTCACAACGCACTCGCCCCACACACACCCGACCCAACCCGAAACACCTCTCACAACAAACAACACTCGCTCCCTCCTTGCACGCAACGCAAACACAAACACAAACGCACGCACCCACACCACGTCCCAAACCCTCCGGCCGAACGCCCTACACCCGGCGCCCCCTTTTGGCTCACTCATCGCCCGGGACGCCGGCGCGAGGGCGACCCCTGGCGGCCGCACCGGGAACCCACACTCACCGCCCCACAGCGCCCGCCCCCGGCACCCCGTCCACCCAGCTTGCCAAGGGACCCCTCCTTCCGCCCGCCCGCCCGACGCCCCGACACCGGACTCCCTTCGCTCTCCTCCCAACGCCCGCTCCTCACTGCGAGCAAAACCAAGGCCTCCAACTCGGGACCGTCGCCCGCCTTCTTCGCCACGGGCCGCTGGGCTCACCGCCGGCTCAAGCCCTCTGGCCCCCTCCCAAACCCACCCCACCCAACCCACTCCCCAAGGAACACACCCACCCAACCCCCTGACCTTACTCCTCCACACCTTCTCCGGGGAGCCGGGAGGCTCGGCGGGAGCACTCCGTACCCCAAACTCTAGGTTCCCCTCCACCCGTGCTTTCGGGACTACCACGAGTCAAATACTGGCTGCATGGCTGCCTGGCTGCGTGACTGCGAGGACCTATCCGGGGGAGGGCGAGTGGGTGGGTGCCCTGCACCTGGACACTCTGCTAGGGACCGCCAGGTGAGCGAGCGAACGAGCGAGCACCCCGTGACACACCCTAGAAGACACCTCTCGCTCTATCCCACTCCCCTACTGGTGATTTGCCAAAGATAGAAATGGGGAGTTGGTAAAGTGGGGTCTCCCACCTGTAATTCCTGCAGGCAGGTGGAGGGAGAGGCAGGAGGATGAACTAAAATTCTGTACCAGCTGGGTCTAAACAGTGTTGCAGCAAGATCCAGGAAGGCAAAAGCAGTAGGTATTGAGGCCTTCGATCCTAACCAAACCATACCTAACCAAACCAAAGCGAAAGAAGCCAGTGAATCTATCAATATGAACGGTGAAGAAAGCTCAAGAGGCTGAAGATGGGCTTGAGAGGAAGAGGGGTCTAAGTGGCAGAGCTGGTAGCCAGACATCAGGTGATGGGCGACTTGGAGGAGGAGAAGGAGGAGGAGGAGAAGGAGGAGGAGGAGGAGGAGGAGGAGGAGGAGGAGGAGGAGGAGGAGGAGGAGGAGGAGGAGGGAATACGGTGGAAACGGAGAGAGAGGTGAACACAGGCACTGGAAGAGAGGTAGGACTCCTACCCTTTCTCGATCCCACCAACCCACCCACTCCATCCACTCCCCCACCCCACACACTCCCCATGCCTCTTCCCTCTTTGGCTCCTGTTCAGAGAAAGATGGCCTGAAAACACCCCTCAGATCTGTTCTTCTTTCCTCTCCTGCCGGAAGCCTGGGGCCCATCACGAGCCCACCTTGACCTCAGCCAGTGTCCAGGGCCAGGAGCCGGCACCTCCACTTGGGGACTTTCACAAGACAGAGACTTGACTGGGGAGGGGGCTCGCTGCAAACACAGGGACCGGCAGAGGGATGGTCAGGCTGAGGTCAGAAAGAAATCTGGCTGGGCACCCCTCACAAGTCGGTGTTGGTTCCAACTTCCAGACCCTGACACCACCGGGCAATGGACTTTAGGCGTACAGAACAAGCCCGGCATGATTTTGCAAACAGCCTTCATGGTGAGAGATAATTAAAACAGCCTCACGTGTACCACAAAGCCTGTGATTTGTTGACGTCGAAACTCTTTTGCAAATTACATACGACCACTCTCAAAGAGATGGGTTCCCATGGCTGGGAAACAATGCTCATGAGCCAGGGCAGCCGCACACATGCTGTGGGTCTACAGTCTGTTTGGGGGGCGGGGTGTTGCTGGAGGGCTTCTCTCCAGGTTCCACCAAGCCCCACAGTCCCACAATCCACATATAAAATAATCACTCAGACGCTTATATCACTTATAACCTACTTTTAAAGAACAACTTGTTTAAAATGTTTTACATTGGTATAGATTTTAGTTTATTGATACAAACTTGAAGTTAATTTTGTTATGCTGTATATATATATATATATATAGATATATATTTCTATTCTTGTTTGAGGTATTATGTTTATGTAACTCATTTACAATTGTAATGGATAATTAAAAATAGATTAATAATTAGTTATCTATGATAATCATATTTGTAGCCATGCTAGTTAAGTCTTCTAGGTATACATAGATATATTTCAGATAGATAGGTAACCTTCAAACACTTCATAGACCTAGAGAATATGGCATTTAAATAACTTAGAATTCTGTTGACATGAGACACAATTGCTCCTGGCTGCACCAATTTGATCCCGAGAGAATGTTGGGCTTCTAAGACATTTCCATTTGGAAGTTTGTCTTCTTGGCACAAAATGGCCTACTGGGCCAAGAACTGCCCTTGCCTTGACGGCTGACAGTACGAATATAATGCTGTCCTTTCTGGACAAACGGGACACAAGGAAAGCCACCACTGTACTCTGCCAAGACAGGGTAAGATGGTCTTTCAGAATTCCTGCTTATGAAAATGGTCTGTCATATACTCTAGGCCTGTAGCCAATTTGAATGCACCAACAATGCTGAGAAACATCAGGTGACTGTCCAGGCTGCCAGCTGTCTTGGTCTACTCTTGCAAGATTCCCAAAAGTTGCTTGCATCCATCTACCATTTCTCAAGTACCATTATGTTCCTTCTCAGGTCTTTGATGTGGTTGAAGACTAGATAGTTGTAATTTCCTCAGTTATGATAAAAGATAAGTCAGATATAAAGCCTTAAACTCACAAATATAAGATAGATAGGACATCTTTAATATTGTAAATATAATTCTTGCTTGATAATTTTTTGTTATATGTAATTTTACCATGTTAAAGTTAAAACCTTCCTTTAAAAAAAAAAAGAAGAAGAAGAAGAAGAAGAAAAGGGGAAGTGCTGTGGATATCATTCTATATAAATAAAACACTGATGGCCAGTGATCGGACAGGAAGTATAGGCAGGACAAGGAGAGAGGAGAATTGGGGAAACAGGAAGAAGGGGGAGAGACACTGCAGCCACCGCCAGGACAAGCAGCATGTAAAGACGCCGGTAAGCCACCAGCCACGGGGCAAGGTATAGATTTATAAAAATGGGTTAATTTAAGATAAAAGAACAGTTAGCGAGAGGCCTGCCACGGCCATACAGTTTATAAGTATTATAAGCGCCTGAGTGATTATTTTATACGTGGATTGTGGGACAGTGGGGCTTGGTGGAACCTGGATAGAAGCCCTCCAGCAACAGCGGGGGCTCTATGGACCCCTTCACATGGGTCACCTGAGACCCACAGATAACAAATTTATGTCAAGAACCATGACAGTAGTGACTGAGTCCCACATAAATGTGTCAAGAGTCAGGTGTGGCCTGCCCTACAAGGAGCACGGGGGTCACCCAGGCTCAGCTCCATTTGTAAAGTACAGGTGACATCTCCCATGAGGATGGCTTCCGTTGACCGAGACAGAAACAAGCTGAAAGAGGGCCTTGGAGGGAGGGTCTGGGATAAACACAATAGTCCCGGGGATTCAAGTGTGACCAGGCCCTCCCTACAGGGAGCACAGGTCACCGGGCTACTACCTACATCCATTCCCAGACTTCTGGGAGGAAGACAGGTACACATAAATCCCTTCAGTTGAAGAGACAAATCTATGTGCTTGATGTTTCCGCATTCTCTAGTGCTTCTCTGTAAGCTAAAAGACCTCGTGTCCTCTACACACTGCCTTTAGGACTCTGACCTCTCGAATGAATCTGCCTCCTCATTTGGTCCTTCCGTCCACCCCTCATCAATCCATCGATCCATCCATCCATCCATCCATCCATCTATGTTTGCATCAGTCCGACCGTCCATCCATGCATCAGTCCATCCATTCATCCAACCAAACATCCATCCGTCCACCATCCTGTTGCTGGAGGGTTTCTCTCCCGGTTCCCCAAGACCCGCAGTCCCACAATCCACTTATAAAATAATCACTCAGACGCTTCTATCACTTATAAACTGTATGGCCGTGGCACGCTTCTTGCTAACTGTTCTTTTATCTTAAATTAACCCATTTTTATAAATCTATACCTTGCCACGTGGCTGGTGGCTTACCGGCGTCTTTACATGCTGCTTATCCTGGCGGTGGCTGCAGTGTCTCTCCCTCCTTCCTGTTTCCCCAATTCTCCTCTCTCCTTGTCCCGCCTATACTTCCTGTCTGGTCACTGGCCATCAGTGTTTTAGTTATATAGAACGATATCCACAGCACCATCCACCATCCATCCATGCATTCATCCTTCCATCCATCCATCCAACCTAACATCCATCCATCCATCCATCCATCCATCCATCCATCCATCCATCCAACCTAATATCCATCCATGCATCCATGCATCCATGCATCCATCCAAACATTCATCCATCCATTGAACCATCCAAACATCCATCCATCCAACTTTCCATCCATACACTCATCCATCCACTCATCCATCCATCCATCCACCATCCATCCCTCCACCCATCCATCCATCCATGCATCCATCCATCCATTCATCCAACCAAACATCCATTGAACCATCCATCCATCCATCCATCCAAACATCCATCCATGCATTCATCCTCCCATTCGTCCATCCATCGACTCATCCATCCATGCACCCGTCCATCCATCCATCCATTCATCCAACCAAACATCCATCCATCTATCCATCCATCCATTCATCCAACCAAACATCCATCCATTCATCAAACCATCCAAACATCCAAACATCCATCCAACCATCCAACCATCCATTCATCCATCCATTGATCCATCCAACCATCCAACCATCCATTCATCCATTCATCCAACCATCCATCCATCCATCGATCCATCCATCCATCCATTGATCCATCCAACCATCCATCCATCCAAACATCCATCCATGCATCCATCCCCAGCCGTAGCAGGCTACCTCCAAGCCACCTAAGAAAATGCACTCGGCAGGAGAAAGGTAAAAACAGCCATCCTTGCTCATGAAATACAGCAGGAACAGGTGGACAGAGTCCTGGAGCCAATGCAGATAAGGAGCCGGGTCAGAGGGGTTTTGGGACAAGGCTGGGGTCTTGGCTGGGTAAAGCCCCACCACCACCGCCCACCCGAGGCCTCCCACTTGGTGCCATCCTCAAGACCACTGCTGGCAGGCAGGAAGAGCCACCGAGGTGGTCAATGAGCTGGGCAAGGCCAGTGCAGAGCTATGGACAAAGAATGGGCTTCCCCCCCCCGCCCCCACCAATCACACGTGTCAACACTGGCAGAGACTCTGGGAGACGTTAGATAGACACACAAACAAACAACAAACAAAACACAACCCAAACAGAAAACCCACAGAGTTGAGCTTTGTATTCAAAGGTTGCCAAACTTGACAGGTTTGCAAGCCAGCTCCATCCCTCTTGGTTGAGGTGGACTCAGGCTCCCTTTTGCTCCCCTTGCTTCCCTCCTACCAATTTGCTGTGGTTTGTGTGACAATCATCTCCAGTAAGGCAGACAAGGCAGGGGTCAAAGTACCTGCCTGGAACTTACTAAGCCTGAAAATAGAAGGGCGGCGGTGGTGGTGGTGGTGGTGGTGGTGGGTGTGGCGGTGGTGGTGGTGGTGACTATTACTATTATTACCTTTATTATTATTATTATTATTATTATTATTATTATTATTATTATTCCCGGTATTTATATTTAAAGAAAAGCAAGAAGGAGTAAGTAGTTCCCCAGATCGCTGCCCCCCAAACTGTCCCCACCTCCACCTCCACCCCCAGGCCAACCCTCAACCCCGGGCCCTTTCGCCAGAGTTGGAGCCAGGGAGCTGCTGCAGTTTGGAAAAGAAGGCCGGGTGGAGCACCGGGCGTGCGAGGAGAAGTTGCGTCCCAGCGTGCGTCCCTCTGTCCCGCTTGCTTGCTGGTGGTCCAGGGAAGGAAGAGGAGTCAGGTCTGGGCTCGCGTGGGCTCGCGTGGGTTCGCGTGGGCTCGGAAGGCGCCGGTCGAAGAAAGGCGTGATGGTGAGACTGGGGTATCCCGAGGGGCGGGCCGGGTTGAGCTGCAGATGTGGAGAGCGGGGGACGGAGTGGAGAGGAGGCGGTGGTTCGTGCGTGTGTCGGGAGCGGCTCCGGTGGTGAGGGTCGCGAGCGTCGGTGTTGAGGGTGAAGGGTGTGGGCAGGGTTGTGCGGGTGTGCAAAGAAAGAGAGAGTCTCGGGCAGGGTCCGACTGTGGCCGGGTGCACAGGCGGGCGAGTTGGAAAAGTGAAGCGGGGCAGTGAGGAGGAGAAAAAAATGTGTAGCCCAGGCTGGCCTCGAACTCGTGATCCTCCTGCCTCCGCCTCCTTCAGCAAATCCTACCGGCGTGCGCCACCACCACCGGCGACAGCACAACGCGATTCGGACCTACTCGAACCTCACACGTGATGACGAAAACAACACAGACACGCCCCCAGCCGCAAGACGCCGCCCCCCAGCCCTGCTCTCACCCCCGGGACACTCACAACGCACTCGCCCCACACACACCCGACCCAACCCGAAACACCTCTCACAACAAACAACACTCGCTCCCTCCTTGCACGCAACGCAAACACAAACACAAACGCACGCACCCACACCACGTCCCAAACCCTCCGGCCGAACGCCCTACACCCGGCGCCCCCTTTTGGCTCACTCATCGCCCGGGACGCCGGCGCGAGGGCGACCCCTGGCGGCCGCACCGGGAACCCACACTCACCGCCCCACAGCGCCCGCCCCCGGCACCCCGTCCACCCAGCTTGCCAAGGGACCCCTCCTTCCGCCCGCCCGCCCGACGCCCCGACACCGGACTCCCTTCGCTCTCCTCCCAACGCCCGCTCCTCACTGCGAGCAAAACCAAGGCCTCCAACTCGGGACCGTCGCCCGCCTTCTTCGCCACGGGCCGCTGGGCTCACCGCCGGCTCAAGCCCTCTGGCCCCCTCCCAAACCCACCCCACCCAACCCACTCCCCAAGGAACACACCCACCCAACCCCCTGACCTTACTCCTCCACACCTTCTCCGGGGAGCCGGGAGGCTCGGCGGGAGCACTCCGTACCCCAAACTCTAGGTTCCCCTCCACCCGTGCTTTCGGGACTACCACGAGTCAAATACTGGCTGCATGGCTGCCTGGCTGCGTGACTGCGAGGACCTATCCGGGGGAGGGCGAGTGGGTGGGTGCCCTGCACCTGGACACTCTGCTAGGGACCGCCAGGTGAGCGAGCGAACGAGCGAGCACCCCGTGACACACCCTAGAAGACACCTCTCGCTCTATCCCACTCCCCTACTGGTGATTTGCCAAAGATAGAAATGGGGAGTTGGTAAAGTGGGGTCTCCCACCTGTAATTCCTGCAGGCAGGTGGAGGGAGAGGCAGGAGGATGAACTAAAATTCTGTACCAGCTGGGTCTAAACAGTGTTGCAGCAAGATCCAGGAAGGCAAAAGCAGTAGGTATTGAGGCCTTCGATCCTAAACAAACCATACCTAACCAAACCAAAGCGAAAGAAGCCAGTGAATCTATCAATATGAACGGTGAAGAAAGCTCAAGAGGCTGAAGATGGGCTTGAGAGGAAGAGGGGTCTAAGTGGCAGAGCTGGTAGCCAGACATCAGGTGATGGGCGACTTGGAGGAGGAGAAGGAGGAGGAGGAGAAGGAGGAGGAGGAGGAGGAGGAGGAGGAGGAGGAGGAGGAGGAGGAGGAGGAGGAGGAGGAGGGAATACGGTGGAAACGGAGAGAGAGGTGAACACAGGCACTGGAAGAGAGGTAGGACTCCTACCCTTTCTCGATCCCACCAACCCACCCACTCCATCCACTCCCCCACCCCACACACTCCCCATGCCTCTTCCCTCTTTGGCTCCTGTTCAGAGAAAGATGGCCTGAAAACACCCCTCAGATCTGTTCTTCTTTCCTCTCCTGCCGGAAGCCTGGGGCCCATCACGAGCCCACCTTGACCTCAGCCAGTGTCCAGGGCCAGGAGCCGGCACCTCCACTTGGGGACTTTCACAAGACAGAGACTTGACTGGGGAGGGGGCTCGCTGCAAACACAGGGACCGGCAGAGGGATGGTCAGGCTGAGGTCAGAAAGAAATCTGGCTGGGCACCCCTCACAAGTCGGTGTTGGTTCCAACTTCCAGACCCTGACACCACCGGGCAATGGACTTTAGGCGTACAGAACAAGCCCGGCATGATTTTGCAAACAGCCTTCATGGTGAGAGATAATTAAAACAGCCTCACGTGTACCACAAAGCCTGTGATTTGTTGACGTCGAAACTCTTTTGCAAATTACATACGACCACTCTCAAAGAGATGGGTTCCCATGGCTGGGAAACAATGCTCATGAGCCAGGGCAGCCGCACACATGCTGTGGGTCTACAGTCTGTTTGGGGGGCGGGGTGTTGCTGGAGGGCTTCTCTCCAGGTTCCACCAAGCCCCACAGTCCCACAATCCACATATAAAATAATCACTCAGACGCTTATATCACTTATAACCTACTTTTAAAGAACAACTTGTTTAAAATGTTTTACATTGGTATAGATTTTAGTTTATTGATACAAACTTGAAGTTAATTTTGTTATGCTGTATATATATATATATATAGATATATATTTCTATTCTTGTTTGAGGTATTATGTTTATGTAACTCATTTACAATTGTAATGGATAATTAAAAATAGATTAATAATTAGTTATCTATGATAATCATATTTGTAGCCATGCTAGTTAAGTCTTCTAGGTATACATAGATATATTTCAGATAGATAGGTAACCTTCAAACACTTCATAGACCTAGAGAATATGGCATTTAAATAACTTAGAATTCTGTTGACATGAGACACAATTGCTCCTGGCTGCACCAATTTGATCCCGAGAGAATGTTGGGCTTCTAAGACATTTCCATTTGGAAGTTTGTCTTCTTGGCACAAAATGGCCTACTGGGCCAAGAACTGCCCTTGCCTTGACGGCTGACAGTACGAATATAATGCTGTCCTTTCTGGACAAACGGGACACAAGGAAAGCCACCACTGTACTCTGCCAAGACAGGGTAAGATGGTCTTTCAGAATTCCTGCTTATGAAAATGGTCTGTCATATACTCTAGGCCTGTAGCCAATTTGAATGCACCAACAATGCTGAGAAACATCAGGTGACTGTCCAGGCTGCCAGCTGTCTTGGTCTACTCTTGCAAGATTCCCAAAAGTTGCTTGCATCCATCTACCATTTCTCAAGTACCATTATGTTCCTTCTCAGGTCTTTGATGTGGTTGAAGACTAGATAGTTGTAATTTCCTCAGTTATGATAAAAGATAAGTCAGATATAAAGCCTTAAACTCACAAATATAAGATAGATAGGACATCTTTAATATTGTAAATATAATTCTTGCTTGATAATTTTTTGTTATATGTAATTTTACCATGTTAAAGTTAAAACCTTCCTTTAAAAAAAAAAAAGAAGAAGAAGAAGAAGAAAAGGGGAAGTGCTGTGGATATCATTCTATATAAATAAAACACTGATGGCCAGTGATCAGACA